>NC_087215.1:20046929-20070019 GCF_015104395.2 Macrobrachium nipponense | reverse complement strand
GTATGTCTAACATTTATTGAAAAGAGTTTGTGAGAACCTGCGGAAGTCTTCTTCATAGATCTCTTCGCAAGGTAGAAGACGAACAGGCTTCCTATAGACTGCTTCCTTTTCCTCGAACCAAGAGAGGTAGCAATATACGACATCTTTAATTTAAAGAAGGGGAATAAACTTTAGTCTTTTTTCCTCTAGTTATATATTCTTAACAGATATTAAGATAAATGGGCGTCAAAGGAAGAGAGGATGAATGCCTCTTTTTGGCCTTAGAGAGGTTGGATTCCAGAAGTCACGTTCTTCTCACAGCATGTTTCGTAAGGCTTTTCCAAGAGTATCTGGATATTCTATCAGAATCTATTATAAATAGACCTGAAAAACCTCTCCACTCTGTGTCAGTCCGCGTGCAGACTGACCAGAAGTGGACATGAATGAGAGGATTTTTCAAGGTAAATGACAATAGTCATGGTAAGACATAGAATTGCTGCAGATCGTGCTAGATGGAATGAGGAAACTGTCCTTTTCCGATACCTCTGTGAACCACATAGCGAGGTTTTTTCTTCACTTTCAGAGGGAAGAATCACCTATTATATATCTGCTATCAAAGAACGCAGTAAAAGGCTATACTCTGTCTCTACAAGGGGAATTAGAGATAACAGAGGATTAAGATCTTCGGGATCTTATACGATACCGCAATACAAGAGTGGGATATCATGTATTCGAATGGGATCTTTTTGTGGCCACAGATTCCGTGTTCCGACAAAATGGAACTGTTCCTCATCAAACTTCTTTGAGAAAGTTTATGAAGGAATTTTTTGTTTCTCTTAGCCCTAAACGACCAAGAAGACAAGTGAATTTTTTGTGCATTGGAATCTCGCATCAGATTCAATGGAGACACAGCAATGGGTTCTTGCCAGCATAGTATGTCCTGGCAAAGAACTAAAACCCTCTATTCCTGACGCAACGCTTTCAGATAGAAGTTTTTTTTCGTTGCCCAGGCAGGGTACTTACATTTTCATCTACAGAAGAAGAGATGATTGAAACGTTTGCTACAGAGTCTTCGGGGTGCGATGAGGGCTCGAAATGCTTCCCAGAAGGTATTCAGAAGGATACAATAAGAGCTAGAAATCAGGGTTCCGCCCAATTTCAGCTCGGGAGTCCCTCCTTCGACTTCCAGACTCCTTCCCTTCCTTCGGCAAGGATAGGGAAGATTCTGCAACAAGGAACCTCATCAACATGTAAGAAGAGTCTCGTTAGCAAAGGAAGTATTCACGAAGGATCCTCCTCGGAGGAAGACTCTTCTCTCTCGTATTGTTAGATATCCTGTCGTCTACTGGATGTAGCTGACTACAATCACCTCCCCTTGCCAGGGCCAAAAGCTCAAAGGGGAAGAATTTCTTCCGCCCTTCTCCAGTCTCCTGATAAACTATGTGGTTGTTCAGGACTCTCGGACAATGTAGCGCCAGCCAGGCGCCAATGCCAATACGAGGCGAAAAACGCCAGAGGCGGACAGTTCCAAGGAACTCTGTCATGGTCGGATACTGAGAAGGAGCGGGCCTCCAACCTGGCGTAAATGCGCCAGAGGCGAACAAATCAGACAGATATAAGAGTGTCCGATGTGGACATCGCCATACAGCCTAGAGACTCTTCCAAGCTCGAAGCTCCAGCAAGTGTGGAGGAGCCAAGCCAGGCGCGAGGCACCAGCCAGGCTCTAGAAGCCAGCCAGGCGCCATCCAGGTGCCAGGCTCCTTCAAGGCTAGGCTCCAGTCAGGATTGAGGATCCATCCAAGCGCAAGGCTCCTTCCAGTAAAGAGAAACCTAAAGCTCTGTCATGTAAGAGGGCTAGTCCCCAGCCCCTTGATATGATACAGGTACGGCTCTGCCATGTAAGTGGGTCAGCCCCCATTGGCACGATCCGAGAAGGTCTGTCGTGTGAAGCGGGCTAGCCCCCATTGACATTGATCCAGAAGGGTTTGTCAGTCATAGGTCCCTACCTCACTGAAACTCTTGAGGCATGCAGACTCATAGACAGTAATCATGAAGTCTTCTGCCAGACTCCAGGCGCCTTCCAGGCGCAAGGCTCCAGCCAGGCGCAAGGCGTTAGCCAGGAGGGAGGAGCCAATCAGGCGCCAGCCAGGCGCGAGGCGCCATCCAGGCGCGAGGCTCCAGCCAGGCTCTAGGCGCCATTCAGGCGCAAGGCTCCAGCCAGGCGCGAGGCGCTAGACAGGCGCTAGGCGCCTGCCAGGCACGAAGCGCTAGCCAGGCTCCAGGCTTCACCCAGAAGAGATCTATATCAAAGAACGCCCTGGCCGTTCTTGAGACAATGTGATCTCCTAAGCACTTGATAAGTGCATTGATGATTCCTTCAAACAGCTGAGAATAAAAGCGCATGAAGTGCGAGCTTTTCCAAATTCTTGTTCTTTCCTTAACAATATGTCATAAGGACAGATTAGCTGTCACATACGGGAGATGTAACTCTGTGTTGACTTCCCATTATCCGAAGGATGTCAAGATAACCTACGAGAGATCCTTCTCTCTTGGTTGATACGTGTCTGCGGATACATTGCTGGGATAGGGAGCCGATACTGATCCTTAACTAGTCAGTTAAATTTTATTTAACGTCGTGTTTTTTTTTTTTCTTTAGGTTGTTTGAAAGGAGTTTGGGGATAACTCTTTTCAACTTAAGCACTAACCCTCGTGTTAGGATCAGGTGATCGGGATCGGTGTTGTGCTCCTTAATTATGCCACTAAGCATAGGCATATTGTCATGTAAGAGGCTCTGTCGAGTAAATGGATAAGGCCCCATCGACAGACCCACAAGAACATCTTAGCCATAGGTCACATCCTCGCTGAGGCTCTTGCGGCGAAGCAGATTCCTAGGCATTAGCCATGGAATCTTCCGCCTGAACAAGTAGGAAAACCAAGGTTTATTTATTTATTACCTACAACATATGTTGTTTACCTGTCTATTCAGGAAATAGTTGTCTCTTACCCACCACCAAGGGTGTCAATCAGCTAAGTATATATCTGCCGGGGAAGTTGCATGTACAAAAATGATATTGTTAGAATACAATAAAGTTTTGTACATACTTACCCGGCAGATATATACGATGAATGGCCACCCAGCCTCCCCTCAGGAGACAGGTGTTAGAGAAAATCTGGTTCTAGAACGGGAATGGTTCCTATTCCTGCCACCCAGCGGCAGGGGGGTAGATCACCTGACCTACCTGCAGCGTGTGCCGCGAAATTCAAATTTCTGTCGGACGTCGGAGACATAAGCTAAGTATATATCTGCCGGGTAAGTATGTACAAAACTTTATTGTATTCTAACAATATCATTTTATGATAAAAAATAGTTACTGTACTGCTTAGAGTACCATACTGTAATATTAATGTAATCACATCAAAATAAAGTAATCATTGTTCATTGTATACTGTAAACATGTAAAGTGTGTTTTTGTCTTTTGAAAAATGGGAATTTGAAAAATGGATTCCCCAAGGAATTATTCCTTGAAGAGGCTTTTCATTATGAAGATATGCAATAATATATAAGATTTGCATTTTATTATGAATATATGAATAATATATAGGTAAAAATGGTTTTATTACGTTTACGCTTCGTCGCCGATTGCAAACAACATACGATAATCTATGACAATTATCGTTTGTATGACTACAGTGTTTCAGAGAAGTTGACTACGTTATACCAAAACAATAATGAAGTTCGAATTGAAAATTTATGTTTTCCTAAATGTTATTACTACTGTAATTAAACTACTACTATTAACATTTCTAAAAGGTTAAGAATGACAAAGGTGCTGTGAAGTGTAACTCAATGTTTACATTTCTGCTGGCCGCTCAACTACAAGTTGATGTCAATGACGTGGAATTATTCCATGAATAGGCAATATATTATGAAGATATGCCAATAATATATAAGGTGGGTGAGAATGGTTTTATTACCTTTATTGTCAGTTAATATCATAATGTGAATCTGTTCATGCATTTGTTGGTTATCGGAACCGGACGAGGCTTAGCCTACCACCAACCAAGGGGGGGGGGGGGGGGGCCCGCGATGCTGTGATTCATACCAGCGATATATAGACTGAGAAGTGGTCCAAGGAAAACCTGTGATTAACTGAATCCGTGATTGCTGATCCGCGACTAAGCGGAGGCCCTACTGTACCTTCCATTCTCTGCGCGTCGGGAGCCGGTGCCTGGAACAAAGATGGCGATGCTCCCCCCTCCCTGCCAGGAACAACGGAGCGTAATTATGGATAAAATTACCCCAAAACCCTCCTGGAGTTTCCGATAGCGAATCGCTAGAAGAAACTGAAGGAGTGTGGGAAAAATCAAAGGCAGGCGACGAAACATATGGAGCAGTCTGGTGTATTGCTGATACAAAAGAAGCCGGCGACGCTTGGTCATACAAAGATGGCGTAGTCTCCTTTCTTTTGTACAGGCCCTTCCCATAAAACTTCATCCACTGTTCCACCAACCAACCGCGACAAACTGAACAAGGATTAGTAATAGTACATACGTTTTCTCTCCACCTACTACACGTTGGACGAGGATCTGCCAACACCGATGTTGAAAATCTTGAACAAGGAAACCCACTCACTCCAGGGCATTTCTTTGTCTCTTCCGAGAACCCTAAGGTAGCAATTCCCATTGGTGAAGCAAAATTTTCCATCTCACAACGTACACACTCTTACAGATCACACCCACACTGAGCACAGCCAGAGAAAGAAAAATTAATAATAAAAATAAAATAAAAGAAATGAAATGAATAAAATCGGCAAACTAAAATCGGGTTTAAACAGATAGAAAGTAAATACGTCCTATCTTAAAGGCGGTAGAAAAGTAACTGGCGGGTCACGGGACGCCAAGGGCATTCTGGGTAATACATGCCCCATGACCTGGTATAAATGCCAATAGTCCCAGGATCTCACAAGTTTAATTTTAACTCTACCGGTTTCCAGCTTGGCGCCAGTATTATCCTAATGTGAAGACCGAAGGTTTGTTTCGTATATGAACAAATAACTTTTTCTTCTTTCTCAACCAAATAATTAGAGTTGGATATAGCCAATGAACTCTGCAAGATGCAAGACCAGGTTGGTTTGTATACCGACCCTTCACCAGCAGCACTGACACTTACATGCCAGCCAAACTATGCACTAAAAAGTCCCATGACAAGACAAACTTTAAGGTCTGCCAACTTTAAAAAATAAGGACATTAATCAAAAGCAAAAGACATGCAAATGTTCATGGTAAAAAAGAACATTAAATCTCAAAAATCTGTACCGGCCACAGTAAATTGAAATTAATATTTCCAACCCTATGCTATGCCTGTTTTCCGAGACGCTCGTAAAAATTAACAATATTAGCTTGTTGCACTGTACATGTTCTTTCTAAAGACATTTTTGATAATTTTGCCAAAATAGTAAAAAAATTGTAATAAAATTTTAATAGTAAATTTTTTTTAAATTGTGACAAAGCACTACTATTCAGTTCAGCTAACTTACTCCACTAAAGAATATTTCACATGTATTTGAATGTGCTTTGTGAAATCATATATGAATCCAATCTGTGATGAATTTCATATCACTGAAAAGGCATTTTATCATACTTTTATACTGTGTAATAAAAAACTGGATCTCTTTTCTCCAAGTTATTGCAATTTTTTTAAAAATAGAAAAAATTATTTTACATTATGCTTTTACTCATGATATTAGTTTTTTATTTTCTGCCATTTTTATACATGTCATGATCAAGTTCAGCTCTTACGCTTTAAAATAACACCAAGTTCATTACAGTAGCATGAAATATATGGTTACACACCACCCCTTAAATTTCCCAAAAGGTTAAGTTATGTATATCTTAGTTTAACCAGACCACTGAGCTGATTAACAGAACTCCTTGGGCTGGCCCGAAGGATTAGATATCTTTACGTGGCTAGGAATCAATTGGTTACCTAGCAAAGGGACCTACAGCTTATTGTGAGTTCTGAACCACATTATATAGATAAATTTCTAATCACCAGAAACAAGTTCCTCTGATTCCACATTGGCAGAGCGGGGAATCGGACTCGGGACTACTGAATCAATAGGCGAGCACTTAACCCACTCGTCCAACAAGGAACTCAAAAAAGGTTAAATTAATCTTTTTAAATGCACTCACCAGCTAGGATTCTTGTTCCCATCCTCTCAGCATAGTCCTTTGAAAACCATACTTTAAGTTCACATTGTGGTGATATTTCCTGGAAATAAATAATAAATATCACACTACAAATGTCACTAAAAAAATTTCCTGGAAATAAATAATAAATATCACACTACAAATGTCATTAAAAAATAATGTCACGATTATTAACTGCAAAAAACACAATTTGTTTCTAAACCAAAAATTCATTATACCAACTAGTCTATACACATATTCTAAATGCATTATGATGTAATACCAAATCTATATTCCAACCATTTTTTTTTTCCACAGATGGGCTTAACATCTAGATTTGAAAGGTTGCCAAAGTGATCAATCATGCAAAAGAACAGTCATGCAAAGTTTTACTTCTGTCAAGGAAACTATAATCTCAATTTAACCAACTAAGACAAGCTGCAGCATACATTCTCTATCCATCAGAAATAAGTCCTTATGAATAACTTCATTAATGCAAATCATCATCATAAACATATCACTACATATTTTTTAGGGGATTAGATGTAAAACTAATTCTCTCTTTTCATCTCTGTCCTGAGCTATTCTGCCTGAACTCTCATCAACTGTTTTTATCTATTTTCCAGGGTCTACATATAACAATTTGTCGAAAATTGTATTTTTCCTAACTATACAAACCTGAGGTTTGTAACTTGCGGCAGCTGGAACCGGTTGTAAGCTTCGAACAAGGGAGTTCAGTAGTTAACTGCTTGTCCGACAGTCAGCACACCGTGCGACTGGGAGGTGAAGAATCACTTTGCTTTAGGCCCAGGAAAAACAGAGTGAGGGGTGGCATGAGGTGGGACTATGTGTTAAGGACCTCAGGTTTGTATAGTTAGGAAAAATACAATTTTCGACAAATTGTTTATTTGTTCCGATACGCAATACAAACCATCGGTCCTTTAACAATAGGAACACACTTCTTGGTGGGTGGAATCTGAGTCAAGGAACAGACTGGTGTTCGTCCAACCTTGGTTCCCTCCCTGGTTGTAAGAGCAGAAAGAGGGATCCTAGCCCCTGCCCTGCCCAATGATCGGGGTATGTACCGCAGGATCAATGGTCAGACCTCTGGACCCAAGTAATAAGAGGGAGGCAGCGTACCTCTTAAAAACTAGCAAGCAAGAACTGTTCCTATTGCAAGATGCAATATGAAGTCATGGGTTTGTCTTGTTGGCTTCCACTCTCCCCCCCCCCCCCCCCACGGGGCCCCCCCCCCCCCCCCTCGGGGGAAGTGGTGGATAATCGCTCCTATCCCTAATGAAAGGGATAGGATGGAGCTCGGTTGAGTAGCTTACCTGCATCGGTCTCCTGTTCCAGCGTAGTGATGACCGCGTCCCTCTGCCCACAGGTAGAGGGGGAGAAAAAGATGAGGAAGAGAAGCCAGTCACACTCTCATTCACTCATCCATTCATGCAGTCACACCAGGATGCGATGCTGTTCTGTCCGCTCGGGTGCTGGGTAAGCTACACAACCTGTTGAGCAGCCACTATGGGTTCCAAGGAAAAAGTATCCAAGGACCTGTGGGCTATATCCCGAAGGTAGAAGGAGGTGAAGGTGGTCTGGTTGGTCCAGACCCCCCCTTCAGGACCTGTGCCACGGAGAAGTTCTTGGGCTCTCGGACGAAGGGTACGGATGTCGTCGCTACCATCAGCTTCGTATGCCCTCCTGATCACCTCACACAGCCAGAAAGTGTGTTCTTGGATACTTCTTTCTTGGTCACCCAGGTGCTAACGAAGAGGCGTCAACGCTCAGGCCTGAGGTGCCGAGTTCTCTTCAGATAGCGCCGTAGTGCCCTCACAGGACAAAGCAGCATCTCATTCACATCGTTGTCGGTGAAGTCCAATAGGGAGGGGATTGTGAATGACTCGAACTGGTCCCTGAGGATTCCGAGTCTTCGCTACGAAGTTCGGGACGAAATCGAGCGTCACAGATCCCATCCCCTGGTATGCTTGACGTTGAAGGAAAGACCATGAAGTTCCCCTACTCTCTTCGCTGATGCCAGGGCCAGCAAGAAGAGGGTCTTGAGGGTCAGATCCCTGTCTGACGACTCTCGGAGTGGCTCGAAGGGACTTCAAGTCAGGCTCCTAAGGACGAGAGTCACATCCCAACCCGGAGGCCTGAGTTCCCTAGGTGGTCAAAACCTCTCGAAGCTCCTCATGAGAAGGGAGATCTCGAACGAGTTCGAGATATCCACTCCCCTCAGTTTCAGGACTAGGGCCAAGGCGGCCCTGTATCCTTTGACTGTGGGGACGGAGAGGAGCTTCTCTCCTCTCCGGAGAGAAGGAGGAAATCCGCTACCTGCGGAAGAGTGGCTCTGAGAGGAGACAGACCCCGTCTGCGACACCAACCTCAGAAGACGGCCCACTTTCCCTGGTACACAGCTGCAGAGGACTGTCTGATATACCCAGCCATCTCTGTTGCTGCTCGGCGAGGAAAAGCCTTTCAACGTCGCAAGAGATGGTGGATAACAGCCAGCCGTGGAGACGAAGGAACTGGACTGACTGGTGGTACCATTCAACGTGTGGCTGGCAGAGAAGGTTGTGCCAAGGGGGAATCTCTCTCGGTGCTTCCGCAAGCAGAGCCAGCAGGTCCAGGCCATTTGGGAGCCACCAGGATCATCCAGAGATTCGGGGTGACCAGCGCTCTGCTGATCACCTTGCGAATCAGACAGAACGGGGGAAAGGCATAGACGAAGAGGTTGTCCCACGGGTGTTGAAGAGCGTCCTCTGCAGCTGCTCATATGGGTCTGGCAACAGCCGAGTAGAAAACCTGAAGTTTCCTGTTGTGCCGGGTGGCGAACAGATCTACGACTGGACGCCCCCACAGGTTGAAGAGCCTTTCCGCCACGTCTGGGTGTAGGGACCATTCGGTCCCTATCACCTGATCCTGACAGCTGAGCTTGTCTGCTACTACATTCCTCTTGCCTGGAATGTAGCGAGCTGACAGCTCTACTGAGTGAGCCACGGCCCACTCGTGCACCTGCAACGTCAACTGGTGTAACGGGAGGGACACTAGGCCCCCGTTTGTTGACGTATGCCACTACTGTGGTGTTGTCGCACATCAACACCGCCGAGTGTCCCATCAGACGGTCCTGGAACTCTTGGAGAGCGAGAAACGCTCCCTTGAGCTCCAGTACGTTGATGTGAAGGTGCTTGTCGTGATGATCCCACACGCCTGCAGTCAGCAAATGCCCCAGGTGTGCGCCCCATACCTCGGTTGACGCATCTGAAAACAGCAACATCTCCAGGGGGGGAGTGCGGAGAGGCACTCCTCTTACGAGGTTCCTGTCGTCCACCCACCAGGCTAGGTCACCTGCCTCACCTCCTCTGTGAGGGACACAGGGAAGAATACGGCGGGTCTCTTGCCTGTGACCAACTCTCCTTTAGTCTCCACTGGAGAGACCGCAGGTGAAGATGACAGTGAGGGACTAACTTCTCGAGTGACGGCAGGTGGCCGATCACGACCTGCCAACTGCTGAGCTGGCTGTCCTGCCGAGACCAGGAACTGGTTGGCCTGCCTACCTGAATCTGCCTGATCCGCGAGTCTGCGGGGAAGACTCGCCCTGCTACCGTATCGATAGATGTATCCCTGACAAGTGGGCCCAAGGCACGACACCAGACTGTGGGGCGGTTGAGAGACCGAAGCAAAGTGCCTGAATTGGTACACCGTCCCATCGAGGATGAAGTGGAGGTACTTCCTGGAGTATTGATGAACGGGTATCTGGAAATATGCGTCCTTCAAGTCCACCGAAAGCATGAAGTTGTTCTCCCTGATAGAGTCGAGCACGGAGTGTGCCGTCTCCATCGTGAACCAAGACTAGCGAACGAATCGGTTCAGGGGAGAGAGATCTATCACGGGCGCCAGCCCCAGAAGACTTCTCCACCAGGAAAAGACGGCTGTAAAAGCCCGGTGACTGATCCCTGACGATCTCCACAGCTCCTTTGCTCAGCATGGCTTGGACTTCCTGCCGAAGTGCTACGTCCTTGGATGATCCGGAAACGTAAGTCTGAAGGTGGACCGGGCTGGAGGTGAGGGGTGGCAGAGACTTAAAGGGTAGTAGATACCCCTCCCGAAGGACGTCTACTATCCAAATCTACGCTCCATAGCGCTGCCAAGTTGCCCAATGGCTCGCCAGGCAACCCGCCCCCCCCACCTTCCAGCAGCAGGTGAGGGGGAACGCCGTCCCTAGCGTTTCCCACCTCTCTTCGACTTCTTCTAACCACCCTGCTTCCCCAATCGTGAGAAGGAGGGCTGGTGACGGTCGCTCCTTAAAGAAGTCGAAGGCAGAGTCTTTCCTCTGGGCTTCGACGATGCGATTGTCTTGGCCGCAGAGGAAGTCGCTAACCAAAAACTCTTGGGCTTGGCCGCAGTAGCTCGAGTCTGCCCAGACGTCTTCAAGACTGCCTGGTGGACTAAACGGTCACTGTCGTCAGTGCGCCATTGTTCCACCGCAGCGTCCACCATCTCTCCTGGGAAGAGAGAGGAGGAACTCCGCACCGGTCCGTTGCGAAGACCCAGAGCCGCCTCACGCCCAGCGTCCCAACGCTGAAAAACCAGGTCGGCCCACAGGTTTGCCGTCTGGTGGGCTAGGTAGGAGATAGCTCTACCTCCAGAAAGCCAGGTCACCTTCAGGAGCGATGTTCCCCGAGGTGGCCACGACCTTAGACACTGTGAGGGACCACAGGCCTAGCCAAGAAACTGCTTGAAATGCCGCCATAGCAGTCGATTCCAAGGTGAGTGCCTCTTGCTGCGAGAACCATAGGTTCTCCAACAGGAGCTGCTGCAGAGACAGCCCCGGAGTTAGCCTAGCTAGCTCCGGGTTCACCTGTTTGGGTGGCATAGGGTCCTCCGATGGCACGTAGAATCTTCTCTGTCGCAGTAGAGGCGGGGGATATAGCTTGGAAGACCTGCCAGACCGTAGCGAACCCTCCTGTCCGGAGACGAGAGCGTCCACTGGCCCAGCACCAAGTCAGCCAGAGCAGATCGCAGGGCAGACCCACCGTCGTCCTGGGTTCCTTCTTAGGACCCCAGAACGACTCGAGCCTGGACAAAGGCTCAGAAGGTGGGAGCGGTGATCCTTCTCCGAGGTCGTTGTGCTGACGAAGAAGTGCAATAACCTCCGAAAACGACCTCTGGATCTCGGGAGTGACTGTGTCCTGTGGAGTCGGACCGTCAAGTCGCTCCAGCAAGAGCGCCTCCCGAGACCCTCCTCCTTCAGGAGGAGGAACCACAACAGACCCCTCCTGGTCTCCTCAGGCCACTTGCGCATACGATCTGGTCAGTCCTAAGACCGTACCAGGCTCGTATGGCATCGTGGTGGGACCGTGAGGTCCGCGCTCCCCACGATCACTCTGGTTCGCCTCGCTCTTCCCGGTGTAACCCGAGGAAGTTGAAGGGATCGGAGAGGAAGACCTGACACTCCCCCCTTGCCCACCGGCAGAACCAGTGTGGTTGGGGGGCTACGGCGATCGAGCTGCAGGCTTGGTTGCGCGGAGAGCGGCTGGACCAAGAACAGCGGCTCCGGTCCCGAGCGTCAGAGGAGCTGCTGCTGGTCCCCTACCCGCCCCGTCCCGGTGGGAGTAGCAGTCAGGGAACCAGACAGTCCGCTGTCGCTGTGGGAGCGTGGCCTGTCCTCAAGGCGCGTCGTGCCGCTGGAACCAGCCAAAGTTCCGGCTTCGGCCAGTTCCGGCTACCGAGGGGACCTCTTCCTTGCCTCAGCCCGCGGCCGGTCTGGGACCGTCACGTCAACCCTGGGTACCAGCGGAACGCCACGAGAGTGATCGCTGGTCTGGCAGGAGTCACCTGAGCGACTCTCACCAGTCTTCCGCTCTGTGCCTCGGTCCTGGCGCCGAGCGAACTCGGAAGCCTGAGCCTTGGCTGCACGACAGCACACCCGGTACCTCTCCCGAACGAGAGGCCGAGACGGAACCTGATGTAGCGGCAGAGCCCCTAGCACCAGGTGAGGAGGTACCGGTGTTAACCAGTCTTCTTCTTCTTCCTTGCGGAAGGAGAGACGGACCCCACCCCCGAAGGAGCGGGAGGACCAGCGGAAGAACCCCCCCCCCCCCCCACCCCCCCCCCCCCCCCCCCCCCCCGTCACACCGGAGTGAGACGGGCCCTTAGAAGTTCCCGAAGGAGACTTCTTAGGGGGTGAGGAGGCGGCCTTCTTCTTCCTCGGCTGTGAAGCCTTGGAAGTCGAAGGGGAAGAGGCAGCAGCAGACGACAACGAAGAAGACAATGAAGAAGACGACGACTCCTTCCTCTTCTTCTTCGTCAGCTTCCTCAGGACAGTCGTCAGGTCCTCCATCCAGGACGGAGCCGGGGCAGTTGCCGAAGCAACACGGCCCGGCTGCACCTGTCAGGAAGGACCTGCGACTGGAGCAGCAACACCACGGGCAGGAACGACGTCTGCAGGGGTTGGTCTAGGTACGACAGGCACGGCAGGAGGCGGGGCAGCGGCCAGCGATATCCTGGGTACTGGCGGCAGGTCCAGGGGCGAGCTCTTGGGGCACCAGAAGTCGGGGGCTGAGGCGAGAGCGGCGAACCCAGGCTGCAGTGTCACGACCCTCCTCGGAATACCTGGAAGTGGCGCCTGAACAGCAGCTGAAGGTGTTACCATAGTCATATGTTGAGTGTAAACAAGGTGAGGAGGGGCAGCATACCCTGGGGTCGAGACAGTGGTAGTTACCGGACCGTTGCGTTACCGGTGCAGAGGCCACTCTGCCAGGTGATACAACAGCCCCCGAACACTCGGTGTCCCCTGGAGGCCCAGCGAGAACCAAACCTGGCCGAGGTCATCACCCGCGGCAGGCACACCTGAGGAGGCAAAGGTTTGGGTTAGTAGGGGGGTTTTTTTGGGGGGTTCCCCCCTCACCCGGGGGGGGGGGGGGGGGGGGGGGGGGGGGGGGGGGGTGGGGGGGGGGGGGGGGGGGGGGGGGGGGGACAAGTCCCACCCGAGCGAACAGAAGACCCAATTACAACTGAATGTCGGGGTATCCCGCCCCCTCCTCTACGCTCGACGGATCAGGCGACGAGAAGGAGCAAGAACCCCCCCCCCAAAGGGAAAGGAGCCATACGTGGGAGTTGAGATGGAGGAAGGAAAGAAGATGACATGTTCGTAACCAGGGGAGTAGCCGGAGAACTTTCCGATGACTCCCCTGGCAGGCTTACATCACTGCCTCCTCCCCTCATATTGCGCCCACTGCTCCTCCGACCACAAACAACAAATATCAGAGGGCTCAGTGCGAGAGCATTCGCGCCCCCGCACGAGCACATAATTCATGAGGGTCAACCTCAGGACAGGAGCGGAAGGCCCACACTTACGGCCCTCCACACCAGGGCATAGTCTGTGGCTGATGGGAGGGGTGGGTGGGGAACTCTCCAGCCCACGAGAATCAATAAATAATAACAAAAACACAAAATGCACAAGTACTCACAGTATTTTGACACAAGCACACTAGTATTAGAGAGCAAACCAAAGTTTTGAAGATCCAAAGCATACGACAAAAGGCGGGAAGAGAGAAGTGGAGAACACGTCTATCACCCAGCGTGGCCAAAAGCAAAGTGATTCTTCACCTCCCAGTCGCGGCGGTTGCGCTGACTGTCGGACAAGCAGTTAACTACTGAACTCCCTTGTTCGAAGCTTACGACCAGTTCCAGCTGCCACAAGTTACATTCCTATTGTTAAAGGACCTCTAGTTTGTATATGCGTATCAGAACAAATCAAAGGTTAATACACCGAATAAACCATTAACATCTAGAATATATAAAGGTTTCTTGAATTCAGCAAATGCATTGATCCTGAAGTGTTTTAGATTGTAAATAAAAAGGGCAAAAAGGAGTGATCACTCACCTTTATTGTAGCAAAATATATTTCTCCTTTATACTGAAAAGCAACCAAGTTCTGCTCAGATTTCTTTTCTGCTGGACGCACAAATATCATCCAGTTGCTGCGTTCTTCTTGCTGTGTATCCAAGAAAGAAGATAATCACCTTCTTCCTGTGTAATCTTAAAAACAATCCCAAACCTAAAAATGAAATTAATTTACACTATTAGGTACAGCAACATACAAACTCTTCTCCTTTTAAACAAACAAATTCAGACATTTTTTAAATGATACTCTATTATTCCTCTTCTGAAGTGTGCAACTAAATGGTAGCAACCAGAACATGGAAATAAATGAAAAGGAAAATGCAGTAAGTAATAAGGTTGCGGGGGAATTGACTGACCACTTGTAGTATAGTCAACAGTGAATCATGCATGAAACAACTAGTAGTAATCACTAAACTGGCCAGTTTATATGACAGTCAGATCTTATAAATGAAAGGTCTTAAAAAACTTTATATATAATTATATAATATATGCAGTGTTCCCCCCATATTCGCGGGGGATGCGTACCAGACCCCCCCATGAATAGTTTAAAAATCCGCGAATGTTTTGGAACCCCTATAAAAAGCGCTAAAAACAGCCTATTTCGTTAGTTAAAACTCAAGAAAAACCACTAAAAATTTTCATACTTGGTTTTTTTAACCCTCTTACGCCGATTGGACGTATTAAACGTCGAGTCAAAATGTCTCCCGTATGCCGATTGGACGTATCATACGTCGGCTCAAAAAAGTTTTTTTTTAAAAATTCGCGGAAAAATACTTATATAGCCTACCAGCCGAAAACTTTTGTATCACGCGCCTTGGGGGATGCTGGGAGTTCACGGATCAAGGCGTTGTTTTGTTTACAATCGCTACGCAGTCGCGCAAGCGCGAATTTCTTTCTTATCGCACTAAAAAGTATCAGTGACACATCTCGGAAATTATTTCGTCACTTTGACATAATTATTGCACCATTTTAAATTATCCTTTACATGAAGTATTATATATGAAAATGTGCGCAATTTCATGCACAATACAACTAAAAAATACTCATGATTGTAGCTTTTATCAATTTTGAAATATTTTTCATATATAACGATAAGTGCAAAAATTTCAACCTTCGGTCAACTTTGACTCTACAGAAATGGTCGAGAAACGCAATTGTAAGCTAAAATTCTTATATTATAGTAATATTCAATCATTTGCCCTTTATTTTGCAACAAATTGGACGTCTCTAGCACAATATTTCGATTTATGGTGAATTTATGAAAAAATAAAAAACTTTTTCCTTACGTTCGTGCGATAACTCTTCCGATAAATTTTTTTCGTGCGATTGTCCTAATGTTTGCACCCTTTTAAATTTGCCGTTACATAAAGTTTTATATATGGAAAATTGCGCAATTCATGCACAATACAACAAAAAACAACCCATGGTTGTAGCTTTTATCAGTTTTGAAAATATTTTCATTATAAATAAAACGTTTAAGTGCAAAAAATTTCAACTTTCGGTCAGCTTTGACTCTAACCGAAATGGTCGAAAAACGCAATTGTAAGCTAAACTCTTATATTCTAGTATATTCAATCATTTACCTTCATTTTGCAACGACTTGGAAGTCTCTAGCACAATATTTCGATTTATGGTGAATTTATGAAAAAAAAAAAAAAAATTACGTTCGCGCGTAACTCTTCCGAAAAAATCAGAATTTTTTTGTGCAATTGTCGAAATGTTTGTCACCATTTAAAATTAGCTGTTACATAAAGTTTTATATATGAAAATTGTGCGCAATTTCATGTAGAATACACTAAAAATGATTGAAGGTTGTAGCTTTTTCTCTTTTTTTTTTTTTCGAAATATTTGCATATAAATCACGATAAATAGAAAAAAAACACGTTCGGTCAAATTTGACTCTACCGAAATAGTTGAAAAACGCAATTGTAAGCTAAAACTCTTACGGCCTAGAAATATTCCGTCATTTTTCTTCATTTTGAAACAAATTTGAAGTCTCTAAAACAATATTTGTGATTTTTTTATGGTGAATTTTTGAATATATTTACCTTCACTCCGCGCGCCGATTCGCGGGGCCGCAAGTCTCCGAAATACGTACATGCATTATCCTAAATATTTGCTCCTTTTCATATTAGCCTTTTATAGAGTTTCATATATCAAAATGTGCGCAAATTCATGAAGAATACAATACAAAATAATTGAAGGTTGTAGCTTTTTCATCTTCGAAATATGTGATATAAAAAAAATATATATATTAAAATTTCGACATTCGGTCAAATTTAACTCGTCCGAAATGGTCGAAATCTGCATTAATAATCTAAAACTCTTACAGTATCGTAATATTCAATCATTTTGTTTCTTATTTTGAAACAAATTGGAAGTCTCTAGAACATTATTTAGAATTACGGTGAATTTTTGAAAAAATATTTTTTTGCGTCCGCGCGTTACGAATTCGTACATCATTGTGATAATATTTTTCCGTGTTGCTTTTATTGTTTTACAATGTATTATATATCAAAATGATCGCAATTTAGTGTACAATACAACGCAAAAACAAAGTAACTGGTTAGCTTTGACCGTTTTCTGCACAGCGTGATTTGAATACAATTATGTATGAATTTTTTTTTTTTTCGCTACCATATATCGCATTATTACATATGATAATGATATTATTTTTCATTTCTGATGGTTTGCATTCTAAACTTCAGGCAATGACAAAAAAGGAGCCAAAATGAACTCTTAATCTTCAAAAGTACGCGCGCTGTAATTTTTTGAAAAAGATTATTTTTTCCGGTTCCGCGCTCACATCCAAACCAGGCCCGGCATACGGGAGACGTTTGATTTTTAGGGCTCCGGCGTAAGAGGGTTAATAGTTTTATCACAAAAGTGCATTTTATGATGAAATTGATCACAAAAAACCAGAATTTGTGGATATTTCTCATAAAAAATCCGCGAATGCGCGAATTTTCTGCGAATAATCAAGGAAACGTTCCCGAGTAGAAATCCGCGAAGTGTGAGTCCACGAATCTGGAGAACGCGAATACGGGGGGTCCACTGTATATACATATATACATATAGTAGTCTTACATTCAACTTTTATTTTTTAACTTGTCCACCAACAAAGTTCTTACCTCTCTTGAATCTCCTCTTCCACAGTCACTTGTCGGCTGCCTGCAAGAATTTTTTCAGCTTGTAGGGGTCCAAACTGCAACCGTTTACCAAGAAATTCCTTAGCATATACTCCTACACAGAAAAAAGTATGATTAAACAATTGTGGCACCTACTACCCTAGCCCCATATTTTTTACAAAAATCAAGTTGTTATAAAATCAAGTTGTTATACAAACCCATTCATCATAAAGCAGCCTTTTAACTGTGCAGGATGCACCTGGGTGCTGGAAACAAAGTTCCAAAAAGAACATTTCTGGGTTCGACCTGTGTCTGCCGGTGAAAAGTTCCTGTAGCTCACTTTTCTAAGTATAAATAGATCCTAAATATACCAGAGAAAAAGCTAGCATGGTATGCTGAAGTTACTACCCTCAGCTCGATCACCCCAAGGGCGTCGGTATAGTATTAGGGCGAGTGGAAGCCACTACCAACAGGTCTTCTTGCCAATTAGAGGATTCCTTTCAAAGTCCCTCCCACGGCGAGAGCCATCACAAAGGTTACTTCCCTTACCTTCCGCTCGCACTCGCTACTACTACTACTACCCGCCCGCCATCTTCATTCCTGTAATTAGCCTTTGTGTGTTCGCACGCGTCTTCAGTTGCTCCCTTGGTGCCTTACTTTGCCGAAGCTGTCTCTTCCGTGGAACTCTCTGCTTCTTCAATCTAACTTGAGTATTCCAAATTGTGTTTTCGTAATTCGTGTGGTTACGATGCATTCCAATTATAGCCTTCGGTCCCTTAAACAACGTACTGGGGTGACGCTAGTTCATCCGCCATTTGGGTGCATCATCAGACGTGTGCGTTATTATTACTGGTTATTTCCTTTATTTTTATTTTTATTTTTATGCTAATTTTATATTTTATTACAGTTATTGTTACCGTTTTCGTATCTTAATTTTATATTTCATTACGGTTATCATTACCGTTTTCGTATCACGTGCTTATTCACAGCCGACTGAGTTCGGATCTGGTTCGTATTTTAAAGTAGGCCTAACACGCTCATGACGTCCTCTGGGGTTCTAAAAATTTGATTAATTCATATTCTAGCTTTGACTTCTTCCCAGCCCCTCAAGAGCGTATTCGTGCCCCTCAATACGCATTTTTTATCTATGTGTTATATACGTGCCTTGTAGGGCTACTAGCTAGCCTATCGTATTTATCATCATAGAGGAGGGAGTCCTCTCTCTCTCTCTCTCTCTCTCTCTCTCTCCCGATACGAGACATGCATGGGTTATTGTTTTAATGCGAACCAGATAGGTTTTTGTTTTATGCACGTTTATGCTTTTCATATCACTGAAGAGGTTGGATGAGTCGCTTTCCTTCCCTAGCTTACCTGACCAGGCCTAGATTAGGGTTTGGAAGGTAGGCTAGGTGCCCCCAACCCTATACCCTTACCTCTCCCCCCATCCGCGCTACGGTGCTAACGGGGAGAATATCAAGGACAGAGAGCATCTCTCTTGTCATACTGTTGGACCTATCCTCCCTACCTGACCAGATCAAAAATTTTGATTTTGGAGAGTTTGGTTAAGTGCACACCGTCCACGCCATGACGTCCTTGGAGGTTTATCTGGCCTACCTGACCGGATCCATAGTGATCTCGGAGGGTTAGGCTAGATCCATGCTGAGTATTCTCCTGACACCTTATGTTCCTCTTGCAACTCTTCCATGATACCTCATTATTATATTGTATATTATATTGTTATAATATAATATACAATAGCCTCCTTTAGGATAACAGTGGGCTTACCACCTCCTGCCCCCTTTAGTAGTAAGCTATGACCTTCCGTTTGAGAGTGATCACCGATCGGTCGCTGTACCAATCACGATTGGCCATGGGCCCAGTCGGTCTACTACCCCTGTAGTAGTAGGCTACACAGCCTCCAGTAGGTGTCTATCTCTGATCGGGTATTGTGGCCAAGTGATCACGACCGACCACCCCCCCAACCACACACACACACATTCCCCCCCCCCCCCCCCCACACCTTCCCCAGCTTGGCTCTGCTTGCACTGTCTTATAGCTCGCGGTGCTAGTAACCTTAACCGATGAACGGCCGCTAGAGTTTTTTTGTTCAGTGTGGGGGAGGTAAGGGTTGGAGGGGGAGGGTTACTGGTATTATACAGTACCCGTCAAAAAAACTGTCGTGGTAGCGATTTCGTAAGAAAAAAACATGTTGCGTAAAAGAAATATTAATTAAAAAATCAATGGTTAGTATAAACAAAAATAAAAAAAAATAAAATAAAATAGGTTAACACTCACCAACTCCTAGCCTAATATTTAATAGGCATTCCCCGACGTTTCCGAAATTTCCTTAAGCCTATTGGGACGGAATCTGCAAGTTTTTGCAGGAGCTTCTCGTCAAGGTTGTCCCAGATGCGTTTCAACTCTGTCTCTAACTTTTCAGTTGTTGTCGTGTCAACGTCCTGTAATTTTTCTTTTCAATAATCGCCCAAAGATTTTCAATAGGCAAAATATCTGGGGAATTACCTGGCCAGTCTTGTATAAAATCAATTCCACAGTCCTTGAACCAATTAATATTTTGTTTTCGCAGTATGCGAAGGCGCTCCGTCCTGCTGAAAAAAATACTTTTTTTTACTGCGCTCAAAAGATTCCTCCAATTCTCGTTCAAACAGTGTGTAATACGAGTCCTTATTAACAGTATTGTTACGAGGTAATATTACCAAATTACCTTTACCACATAACCAAAACAACCCCATACCATTACATAAGACTGGAATTTCACACACGTGGCAAGGTACTTGGGGTCCAGCGGGTCTGATGTCGACTTTCGCCACACACACTTTCCCTTACTGTCCGAAACAAAAAAACTTGCTTCGTCACTCCATAGCACTTGATGCCATTTTGCCAGAGCCCAGTCTTTGTAAGAACGTGCAAAATTTAGTAGAGTCTTCTTTTGTTTGGTGGTTATCAGCGGCTTCTTACGCGCCTTCATTTTATTTTGAATATTCAAGTCCTTGCTCAAGCGCCGCTGTATGGTCCTAACAGAAGCTCCTGCCACTATATCTGGATTTGCAACCTCAAGTTCTCTGGCAGTAAGGGTCGGATTGACTTCAATATCCCTGCCTAGCACTCTCAAACCCCTGTTACTAATGATACGTGGCCTCCAGAACTTGTAGAAGCACGAGGTACTTCCTGGTCTCCAGTGTAGTGGTATTTTTTTCAAAATGCGCTGCACAGTTCGCTGGTTTACACCAATTTTCTTACTAATTTCGCCAGTTTTATAACCTTCACTGTGTAACTGCACAACTCGTACACGATTTTCATAGTACACTAGCGTACACACACACTTTCACAAGAAAATTCTGGAAGCGTGATCCAAAAAATCAGGAGGTCACGATCGATGTCTCCTGTTCTGAATCACTTAGGAACACTGACCGATAATTTTTGGTTACTTTTGCCCACGCTGTGAGTGAGACAAATGACTCAGTTGTGTTGCCAATTAGTCAGTTTCCCCCAGCCGATTTTTTCCCCATAGATATGGGGTCACCTTATTCGCGGCAAAAATTGTCGCGTTTTAAAACTCTCCGAGTGAGTAGCTCCGCCGGCTTGATAGTGGTCTGACATCACACCAGCCAGCGGGCATCGCACCGGATTGTACATTTTTACTGCTCCGCCGCTTAGTGGTCTCTTCTCCCCATTATCCTCCGCCTTCTATGGATTCGGGCTGGGAGTTACGCTTCCCCCCCTAGATACGTTCAGGTTCAGGTATGGGAATTAATACTTTCCTGATCTGCTCGTTTCAGCCCGTTTCCGCCGGCATTACTTATAACAATGAGAGATGAGACTTTGAGTAGGCTAAGCTTTGGGGACTACTCCTCATTACCAAATAATTAGACATACAGTAGACCCTTGACTCACGAACACAATCCGTTCCTAGACCTTGGTCGTGTTCCAAATTGTTCGTGACTCGGAGCTAATTTCCCCATAAGGTTTAATGGGAATAATATTAATTGGTTCTCGACCCCTACGAACCAATATATATTATGTATATTTTGCCTTATTTTACACAGATAATGTAAAAGTCAGTGTAAAAAACCTTAATATATCTAATAATATAATAAAATGTAAACTAAACACTATAAAAAACGTTTGTAAAGTGAACACTTACTATGACTGGCGAGACTTCTGGCTTGACGGACAAGAAGAAGGAGGAGGGTGGTGGGTGGGGGAGGAGGTTATTGTGCGGAAGGAGACCCTCCCCCATCCAGGTCGGGGAGATCTCGTTCCGGAGATTCAACTCTTCTAGGTTTTTTTGGTGAACGTTTAATCACAAACTTATCCAATGTCTGTTGCCTTTTCCTTCCTTGCATAACTTTTCTGAAATGGCTCATTAAATTTTCATTGAGCATATTCACGATCCTGTTCGTAACAATTTTGTCCGGATGATACAATTCAAGGAAGCACTGACATCATTCCACTTTTCCAATGCGGCTTTTATCACATCACTGCTGACATCTGTAACTTCCTCCCCAGCCTCCTCTTCGTCAGTTGATTTCTTTCTTTATTTCAATGTTATCTTCCTCTGCACCCTCTTTCTCACCATCACTCTTCACTTTCTTACGTTCACCACCACTCTTCACTTTCTTAGGGCCCATTATGAAGAAAATCACAAGTTTTAGCGCAAAAAATGCTAAGCGAATGACGAACGTCTTGTACACAATGAGATGAGACAAAGAGCGATGCGTGGGTGACGCCGTGCGTGGGCGGCTGGAGGATGGCTGTTCCCATGGCAACTCAAACGCTCTCACGTGTGCTGGGCGATTTCGCGCATTTTTCAAATGTTTGTGTCTAAAAATTAGTTTGTGAAACAAAGTGAATTGTTATTTTCCAGAGAAATTTCCAGCATTTTTCAAATGTTCATGTCTCAAAATTAGTTCATGACCCAAACAGAATTTTTATTTTCCGCATTTTTTTTTGTTCGTATCTCAAGTTAGTTCGTAGGTCAAGGGTGAAATTTTACCTATATTTTGGTCGGGGAGGTCGAGTTGTACGTGGGTCAATGCGTTCGTGAGTCAAGGGTCTACTGTATATATATTTATATATATATATACAAAAACTCTGTATATATCTCCGGACCTTTAAGGTTCCGACGGAGTGTGACTCACCCTCACACCCGCCGCCGGAGTTATTGTACTAAGTTGCCGCAGCTCAGTTTCCGTTCTCTCGTGTCGTTCCCCACTCCGGTGGGGACGGTGGATGGTTCAGGTATTCGACTACGATAATTCGTAGCCTTCTGATTCAGCCGACCGTACTAGAGATTAGGTCCTTCCTCCTCTCCGGTCCAGCATGTCCTAGACCCCATACACTGGGCTGACCTCTACCTTCCAGAGGACGGAATCCGAAGCAGGCGAAAACATCCAGAGTTTCTTTTATTTATTCTGAAGGGTGCCCTGCTACCCTTTCAAGCCTGTGGCCATGTAGTCTGTCGGTCGCATTGCCAACTGCTGCCGTGCAACTTGAGGGCTACATGGTCTGGCATCCCGACGCGTGTACCGTCTGCTACGGCATAGTGGCAATTATTTCTGATGAGAAAGCTACCTTGGCCCTCCAGCATGGGACAAGAGTGGCTCTCAGGAAGGAGGAGGTAGGTGGGGAGGTAAGTGAGGCAGGTAGTCTCTTAAGTCCTACTCCTTCTTCTCTTCCTTCCGAGGCTTCTCTAAGTCCATCCCCAGCTTGGGAAAGATCGGCTTCGGTCATTCCCAAGATTAAAACAGTAAAACCGAGATCCCTTCCAAAGTGATCTAAACCGGCTCCGGGAGCGGCGACTAAGTCCGTCTTCGGCCCCAAAGCCATCGACCTATGCTACTAAGTCGCCTGCTGTTAAAG
>NC_087215.1:20021063-20046429 GCF_015104395.2 Macrobrachium nipponense | reverse complement strand
CTTTAACAGCAGGCGACTTAGTAGCATAGGTCGACGGCTTTGGGACCGAAGACGACTTAGTCGCTGCTGCCGGAGCCGGTTTAGATCACTTTGGAAGGGATCTCGGTTTTACTGTTTTAATCTTGGGAATGACCGAAGCCGATCTTTCCCAAGCTGGGGTGGACTTAGAGAAGCCTTGGAACGAAGAGGAAGAAGGAGTAGGACTTAAGAGACTACCTGCCTCACTTACCTCCCCACCTACCTCCTCCTTCCTGAGAGCCACCCTTGTCCCATGCTGGAGGGCCAAGGTAGCTTTCTCATCAGAAATAATTGCCACTATGCCGTAGCAGACGGTACACGCGTCGGGATGCCAGACCATGTAGCCCTCAAGTTGCACGGCGCAGTTGGCAATGCGACCGACAGACTACATGGCCGCAGGGCTTGAAAAGGGTAGCGGGGCACCCTTCAGAATAAATAAAAGAAAACTCTGGATGTTTTCGCCTGCTCCAGATTCCGTCCTCCGGAAGGTAGAAGTCAGCCCAGTGTATGAGGTCTGGGACACACTGGACTGGAGAGGAGGAAGGACCTAATCTCTAGTACGGTCGGCTGAATCAGAAGGCTACGAATTATCGTAGTCGAATACCTGAACCATCCACCGTCCCCACCGGAGTGGGGAACGACACGAGAGAACGGAAACTGAGCTGCGGCAACTTAGTACAATAACTCCGGCGGCGGGTGTGAGGGTGAGTCACACTCCGTCGGAACCTTAAAGGTCCGGAGATATATACAGTTTTTGTATATATATATAATAAATATATATGTCTAATTATTTGGTAATGAGGAGTAGTCCCCAAAGCTTAGCCTACTCAAAGTCTCATCTCTCATTGTCATAAGTAATGCCGGCGGAAACGGGCTGAAACGAGCGGATCAGGAAAGGTAATTCCCATACCTGAACCTGAATGTATCTAGGGGGGAAGCGTAACTCCCAGCCCGAATCCATAGAAGGCGGAGGACAATCGGGGAGAAGAGACCACTAAGCGGCGGAGCAGTAAAAATGTACAATCCGGTGCGATGCCCGCTGGCTGGTGTGATGTCAGACCACTATCAAGCCGGCGGAGCTACTCACTCGGAGAGTTTTAAAACGCGACAATTTTTTTGCCGCGAATAAGGTGCCCACCCCCATATCTGGGGATGGGGAAAAAAAAATCGGCTGGGGGAAATGACTAATTGGCAACACACTGAGTTCATTTGTCTCACTCACAGCGTGGGGAAAAAGTAACCAAAAATTATCGGTCAGTGTTCCTAAGTGATTCATGAACAGGAGACATCGATCGTGACCTGCCTGATTTTTTGGATCACGCTTCCAGAATTTTCTTGTGAAAGTGTGTGTGTATGCTAGTGTACTATGTATACAGGGTATACCTCATTTGAAAAATCGTGTACGAGTTGTGCAGTTACACAGGTGAAGGTTATAAAAACTGGCGAAATTAGTAAGAAAATTGGTGTAAACCAGCGAACTGTGCAGCGCATTTTGAAAAAATACCACTACCACACTGGAGACCAGGAAGTACCTCGTGCTTCTACAAGTTCTGGGAGGCCACGTATCATTAGTAACCAGGGGTTTGAGAGTGCTAGGCAGGGATATTGAAGTCAATCCGACCCTTACTGCCAGAGAACTTGAGGTTGCAAATCCAGATATAGTGGCAGGAGCTTCTGTTAGGACCATACAGCGGCGCTTGAGCAAGGACTTGAAATATTCAAAAGTGAAGGCGCGTAAGCAGCCGCTGATAACCACCAAACAAAAGAAGACTCGACTAAATTTTGCACGTTCCTTACAAAGACTGGGCTCTGGCAAAATGGCGTCAAGTGCTATGGAGTGACGAAGCAAGTTTTTTGTTTCGGACAGTAAGGGAAAGTGTGTGTGGCGAAAGTCGACATCAGACCCGCTGGACCCCAAGTACCTTGCCACGTGTGTGAAATTCCCGTCTTATGTAATGGTATGGGGTTGTTTTGGTTATGGTGGTAAAGGTAATTTGGTAATATTACCTCGTAACAAATACGGTTAATAAGGACCTCGGTACATTACACACTGTTGAACGAGAATTTGGAGGAATCTTTTGAGCGCAGTAAAAAAAGTATTTTTCAGCAGGACGGAGCGCCTTCGCATACTGCGAAACAAAATATTAATTGGTTCAAGGGACTGTGGAATTGATTTTATACAAGACTGGCCAGGTAATTCCCCAGATATTTTGCCTATTGAAAATCTTTGGGCGATTATGAAAAGAAAATTACAGGACGTTGACACGACAACAACTGAAAAGTTAGAGACAGAGTTGAAACGCATCTGGGAACAACCTTGACGAGAAGCTCCTGCAAAAACTTGCAGATTCCGTCCCCAATAGGCTTAAGGAAATTCGGAAACGTCGGGGGAATGCCTATTAAATACTTAGGCTAGGAGTTGGTGAGTGTTACTATTTTATTTTATTTTTTTTTATTACTAACCATTGATTTTTAATTAATATTTTCTTTTACGCAACATGGTTTTTTCTTACGAAATCGCTACCAACGACAGTTTTTTTGACGGGTACTGTATAATACCAGTAAACCCTCCACCCCCTCAACCCTTACCTCCCCCACTTGAACAAAAAAACTCTAGCGGCCGTTCATCGGTAAGGTTACTAGCACCGCGAGCTATAAGACAGTGTCAAGCAGAGCCAAGATAGGGAAGGTGGGGGGGGGGGGGGGGGGGGGGGGGGGGGGGGGGGGGGGGGGAGGGGGGGGGGGGGGGGGGGGGGGGGGGGGGGGGGGGGGGGGGGGGGGGGGGGGGGGGGGGGGGGGGGGGGGAATGTGGTGGTTGTTGGTTGGAGGGAAGGGGTGGTCGGTCGTGGATCACTTGGCCCACAAATACCCGATCAGAGATAGACACCTACTGGAGGCTGTGTAGCCTACTACTACAGGGGTAGTAGCCCGACTGGGCCCATGGCCAATCGTGATTGGTACAGCGACCGACCGGTGATCACTCTCAAACGGAAGGTCATAGCTTACTACTAAAGGGGGCAGGAGGTGGTAAGCCCACTGTTATCCTAAAGGAGGCTATTGTATATTTATATTATAACAATATATATACATATAATAATGAGGTATCATGGAAGAGTTGCAAGAGGAACATAAGGTGGTCTTAGGAGAATACTCAGCATGGATCTAGCCTAACCCTCCGAGATCACTATGGATCCGGTCAGGATAGGCCAGATAAACCTCCAAGGACGTCATGGCGTGGATGGTAACACTCAACCAAACCCTCCAAAATCGAAATTTTGGACATGGTCAGGTTAGGGAGCGGGTCAGGCGCCAACAATATGACAAAATGAAAGAGACTCTATCCTTGATGCCCTCCCCGCAAGCACCGTAGCGCAGACGGGGGAATAGGCCTAAGGAGGTAAAGGTGTAGGGGGCACCTGGCCTGCCTTACCAAACTAGCTTAGGCCTGTCGGGTAGCCAGGGGAGGAAAGCAACACTTCCAACCTCTCAGTGATATGAAAATCATAAATGTGCATAAACAATATAATATACAATAAAACACAATATAATATACAATACAATAATGAGGTATCATGGACAAGAAGTTGTAAGAGGAACATAAGGGTGTAAGGAAAATACCCCCAGCATGGATCTAACCTAGCTCTCTGAGATCACTATGGATCTGGTCAGGTAGGCCAGATAAACCTCCAAGGACTCATGGCGTGGACGCGTGGCACTTCAACCAAACTCTCCAAAATCAAAATTTTTGATCTGGTCAGGTAGGAGGATAGGTCCAACAGTATGACAAGAGAGATGCTCTCTGTCCTTGATAATTCTCCCCGTTAGCACCGTAGCGCGGGATGGGGGGAGGAGGTAAGGGTATAGGGTTGTGGGGCACCTAGCCTAACCTTCCAAACCCTAATCTAGGCCTGTCAGGTAAGCTAGGGAAGGAAAGCGACTCATCCACCTCTTCAGTGATATGAAAAGCATAAACGTGCATAAAACAAAAACCTATCTGGTTCGCATTAAAACAATAACCCATGCATGTCTCGTATCGGGAGAGAGAGAGAGAGAGAGGAGAGAGGACTCCCTCCTCTATGATGATAAATACGATAGGCTAGCTAGTAGCCCTACAAGGCACGTATATAACACATAGATAAAAAATGCGTATTGAGGGGCACGAATACGCTCTTGATGGGCTGGGAAGAAGCCAAAGCTAAATTAATCAAATTTTTAGAACCCCAGAGGACGTCATTAGCGTGTTAGGCCTACTTTAAAATAACGAACCAAGATCCGAACTCAATCGGCTGTGAATAAGCAACGTGATACGGAAAACGGTAACGATAACCGTAATGAATATAAAATTAAGATACGAAAATGGTAACAATAACCGTAATAAAATATAAAAACTTATGCATATAAAATAAAAATAAAAATAAAGGAATAACCAGTATAATAACGCACATGTCTGATGATGCACCCAAATGGCGGATGAACTAGCGTCACCCCAGTACGTTGTTTAAGGGACCGAAGGTTATAATTGGAATGCATCGTAACCACACGAATTACGAAAACACAATTTGGAATACTCAAGTTAGATTGAAGAAGCAGAGAGTTCCACGGAAGAGACAGCTTCGGCAAAGTAAGGCACCAAGGGAGCAACTGAAGACGCGTGCGAACACACAAAGGCTAATTACAGGAATGAAGATGGCGGGCGGGTAGTAGTAGTAGTAGCGAGTGCGAGCGGAAGGTAAGGGAAGTAACCTTTGTAATGGCTCTCGCCGTGGGAGGGACTTTGAAAGGAATCCTCTAATTGGCAAGAAGACCTGTTGGTAGTGGCTTCCACTCGCCCTAATACTATACCGACGCCCTTGGGGTGATCGAGCTGAGGGTAGTAACTTCAGCATACCATGCTAGCTTTTTCTCTGGTATATTTAGGATCTATTATACTTAGAAAAGTGAGCTACAGGAACTTTTCACCGGCAGACACAGGTCGAACCCAGAAATGTTCTTTTTTTGGAACTTTGTTTCCAGCACCCAGGTGCATCCTCACAGTTAAAAGGCTGCTTTATGATAAGAATTGGGTTTGTATAACAACTTGATTTTATAACAACTTGATTTTTGTAAAAATATAGGGTTTAGTATGGTGCCACAATTGTTTAATCATACTTTTTTCTGTGTAGGAGTATATGCTAAGGAATTTCTTGGTAAACGGTTGCAGTTTGGACCCCTACAAGCTGAAAAAATTCTTGCAGGCAGCCGACAAGTGGACTGTGGAAGAGGAGATTCAAGAGAGGTAAGAACTTTGTTGGTGGACAAGTTAAAAAATAAAAGTTGAATGTAAGACTACTATATGTATATATGTATATACAGTGGACCCCCCGTATTCGCGTTCTCCAGATTCGTGGACTCACACATTCGCGGATTTCTCTCGGGAACGTTTCCCTCCATTATTCGCGGAAAATTTGCGCATTCGCGGTATTTTTCTATGAGAAATATCCACAAATTCCTGGAGTTTTTTTTTTGTGATCAATTTCATCATAAAATGCACTTTTTGTGATTAAAAAAAAACTATTAAAAAAACCAAGTATGAAAATTTTTAGTGGTTTTTCCCTTGAGTTTTAACTAACGAAAATAGGGCTGTTTTTTTAGCGCTTTTATAGGGGTTCCAAACATTCGCGGATTTTAACTATTCATGGGGGGGTCTGGTAGCATCCCCCGCGAAGAATATGGGGGAACACTGTATATATTATAATTATATATAAAGTTTTTTAAGACCTTTTCATTTTATAAGATCTGACTGTCATATAAACTGGCCAGTTAGTGATTACTACTAGTGTTTCATGCATGATGCACTGTTGACTATACTACAAGTGGTCAGTCAATTCCCCCTCAACCTTATTACTTACTGCATTTTCCTTTTCATTTATTTCCATGTTCTGGTTGCTACCATTTAGTTGCACACTTCAGAAGAGGAATAATAGAGTACATTTAAAAAATGTCTGAATTTGTTTGTTTAAAAGGAGAAGAGTTTGTATGTTGCTGTACCTAATAGTGTAAATTAATTTCATTTTTAGGTTTGGGATTGTTTTTAAGATTACACAGGAAGAAGGTGATTATCTTCTCTTGGATACACAGCAAGAAGAACGCAGCAACTGGATGATATTTGTGCGTCCAGCAGAAAAGAAATCTGAGCAGAACTTGGTTGCTTTTCAGTATAAAGGAGAAATATATTTTGCTACAATAAAGGTGAGTGATCACTCCCCTTTTTATTTACAATCTAAACACTTCAGGATCAATGCATTTGCTGAATTCAAGAAACCTTTATATATTCTAGATGTTAATGGTTATTCGTGTATTAACCTTTGATTTGTTCTGATACGCAATACAAACCTGAGGTCCTTTAACAATAGGAATGTAACTTGCGGCAGCTGGAAACGGTCGTAAGCTTCGAACAAGGGAGTTCAGTAGTTAACTGCTTGTCCGACAGTCAGCGCACCGCGCGACTGGGAGGTGAAGAATCACTTTGCTTTCGGCCACGCTGGGTGATAGACGTGTTCTCCACTTCTCTCTTCCCGCCTTTTGTTGTATGCTTTGGATCTTCAAAACTTTGGTTTGCTCTCTAATACTAGTGTGCTTGTGTCAAAATACTGTGAGTACTTGTGCATTTTGTGTTTTTGTTATTATTATGGATTCTCGTGAGCTGGAGAGTTCCCCACCCACCCCTCCCCATTCAGCCACAGACTATGCCCTGGTGTGGAGGGCCGTAAGTGAGGGGCCTTCCGCTCCTGTCCTGAGGTTGACCCTCATGAATTATGTGCTCGGTGTCGGGGGCGCGAATGCTCTCGCACTGAGCCCTCTGATATTTGTTGTTTGTGGTCGGAGGAGCAGTGGACGCAATATGAGGGGAGGAGGAAGTGATGTAAGCCTGCCAGGGAGTCATCGGAAAGTTCTCCGGCTACTCCCCTGGTCACGAACATGTCATCTTCTTTACCTTCCTCCATCTCAACTCCCACGTATGGCTCCTTTCCTTTTGGGGGGGGGGGGGGGGTGGGGGGGGGGGGGGGGTCTTGCTCCTTCTCGTCGCCTGATCCGTCGAGCGTAGAGGAGGGGCCGGGATACCCCGACATTCAGTTGTACTTGGGGTCTTCTGTTCGCTCGGGGTGGGACTTATTCCCCCCCGGGGTGAGGGGGAACCCCCCTACTAACCCAACCTTTGCCTCCTCAGGTGTGCCTGCCGCGGGTGATGACCTCGGCCAGGTTTGGTTCTCGCTGGGCCTCCAGGGGACACCGAGTGTTCGGGGGCTGTTGTATCACCTGGCGAGTGGCTCTGCACCGGTAACGCACGGTCTGGTAACTACCACCGTCTCGACCCCAGGGTATGCTGCCCCTCCTCACCTTGTTTACACTCAACATATGACTATGGTAACACCTTCAGCTGCTGTTCAGGCGCCACTTCCAGGTATTCCAAGGAGGGTCGTGACACTGCAGCCTGGGTTCGCCGCTCTCGCCTCAGCCCCCGACTTCTGGTGCCCCAAGAGCTCGGCCCTGGACCTGCTGCCAGTACCCAGAATATCGCTGGCCGCTGCCCTGCCTCCTGCCGTGCCTGTCGTACCTAGACCAACCCCTGCCGACGTCGTTCCTGCCCGTGGTGTTGCTGCTCCAGTCGCAGGTCCTTCCTGACAGGTGCAGCTGGGCCGTGTTGCTTCGGCAACTGCCCCGGCTCCGTCCTGGATGGAGGACCTGACGACTGTCCTGAGGAAGCTGACGAAGAAGAAGAGGAAGAGGAGGAAGGAGTCGTCGTCGTCGTCTTCATTGTCTTCTTCGTTGTCGTCTGCTGCCGCCTCTTCCCCTTCGACTTCCAAGGCTTCACAGCCGAGGAAGAAGAAGGCCGCCTCCTCACCCCCTAAGAAGTCTCCTTCGGGAACTTCTAAGGGCCCGTCTCACTCCGGTGTGACGGGGGGGGTCTTCCGCTGGTCCTCCCGCTCCTTCGGGGGTGGGGTCCGTCTCTCCTTCCGCAAGGAAGAAGAAGACTGGTTAACACCGGTACCTCCTCACCTGGTGCTAGGGGCTCTGCCGCTACGCCAGGACCGAGGCACAGAGCGGAAGACTGGTGAGAGTCGCTCAGGTGACTCCTGCCAGACCAGCGATCACTCTCGTGGCGATCCGCTGGTACCCAGGGTTGACGTGACGGTCCCAGACCGGCCGCGGGCTGAGGCAAGGAAGAGGTCCCCTCGGTAGCCGGAACTGGCCGAAGCCGGAACTTTGGCTGGTTCCAGCGGCACGACGCGCCTTGAAGACAGGCCACGCTCCCACCGCGACAGCGGACTCTGTTGGTTCCCTGACCGCTGCTCCCACCGGGACCGGGCGGGTAGGGGGACCAGCAGCAGCTCCTCTGACGCTCGGGACCGGAGCCGCTGTTCTTGGTCCAGCCGCTCTCCGCGCAACGAAGCCTGCAGCTCGATCGCCACCACGGGTTGCGCGACGCCTGAGCCCACAAACACACTGGTTCTGCCGGTGGGCAAGGGGGGAGTGTCAGGTCTTCCTCTCCGATCCCTTCAACTTCCTCGGGTTACACCGGGAAGAGCGAGGCGAACCAGAGTGATCGTGGGGAGCGCGGACCTCACGGTCCCACCACGATGCCCTACGAGCCTGGTACGGTCTTAGGACTGACCAGATCGTATGCGCAAGTGGCCTGAGGAGACCAGGAGGGGTCTGTTGTGGTTCTCCTCCTGAAGGAGGAGGGTCTCGGGAGGCGCTCTTGCTGGAGCGACTTGACGGGTCCCGACTCCACAGGACACAGTCACTCCCGAGATCCAGAGGCTCGTTTTGGAGGTTATTGCACTGATTCGTCAGCACAACGACCTCGGAGAAGGATCGCCGCTCCCACCTTCTGAGCCTACGTCCAGGCTTGAGTTGTTCTGGGGTCCTAAGAAGGAACCCAGGACGACGGTGGGTCTGCTGCGATCTGCTCTGGCTGACTTGGTGCTGGGCCAGGTGGACGCTCTCGTCTCCGGACAGGAGGGTTCGCTACGGTCTGGCAGGTCTTCCAAGCTATATCCCCCGCCTCTACTGCGACAGAGAAGATTCTACGTGCCATCGGAGGACCCTATGCCACCCAAACAGGTGAACCCGGAGCTAGCTAGGCTAACTCCGGGGCTGTCTCTGCAGCAGCTCCTGAGGTTCTCGCAGCAAGAGGCACTCACCTTGGAATCGACTGCTATGGCGGCATTTCAAGCAGTTTCTTGGCTAGGCCTGTGGTCCCTCACAGTGTCTAAGGTCGTGGCCACCTCGGGGAACATCGCTCCTGAAGGTGACCTGGCTTTCTGGAGGTAGAGCTATCTCCTACCTAGCCCACCAGACGGCAAACCTGTGGGCCAACCTGGTTTTTCAGCGTTGGGACGCGGGCGTGAGGCGGCTCTGGGTCTTCGCAACGGACCAGTGCGGAGTTCCTCCTCTCTCTTCCCAGGAGAGATGGTGGACGCTGCGGTGGAACAATGGCGCACTGACGACAGTGCCCGTTTAGTCCACCAGGCAGTCTTGAAGGCGTCTGGGCAGCCTCGAGCTACTGCGGCCAAGCCCAAGAGTTTGGTTAGCGCTTCCTCTGCGGCCAAGACGATCGCATCGTCGAAGCCCAGAGGAAAGACTCTGCCTTCGACTTCTTTAAGGAGCGACCGTCACCAGCCCTCCTTCTCACGAGGGGAAGCAGGGTAGAAGAAGTCGAAGAGAGGTGGGAAACGCTAGGGACGGCGTTCCCCCTCACCTGCTGCTGGAAGGTGGGGGGGGGAAGGTTGGGGGGGGGGCGGGTTGCTGGCGAGCCATTGGGCAACTTGGCAGCGCTATGGAGCGTAGACTTAGATAGTAGACGTCCTTCGGGAGGGGTATCTACTACCCTTTAAGTCTCTGCCACCCCTCACCTCCAGCCCGGTCCACCTTCAGACTTACGTTTCCGGATCATCCAAGGACGTAGCACTTCGGCAGGAAGTCCAAGCCATGCTGAGCAAAGGAGCTGTGGAGATCGTCAGGGATCGGTCACCGGGCTTTTACAGCCGTCTTTTCCTGGTGGAGAAGTCTTCTGGGGCTGGCGCCCGGTGATAGATCTCTCTCCCCTGAACCGATTCGTTCGCTAGTCTTGGTTCACGATGGAGACGGCACGCTCCGTGCTCGACTCTATCAGGGAGAACTACTTCATGCTTTCGGTGGACTTGAAGGACGCATATTTCCAGATACCCGTTCATCAATCCTCCAGGAAGTACCTCCACTTCATCCTCGATGGGACGGTGTACCAATTCAGGACACTTTGCTTCGGTCTCTCAACCGCCCCACACTCTGGTGTCTGCTTGGGCCCACTTGTCAGGGATACATCTATCGATACGGTAGCAGGGCGAGTCTTCCCCGCAGACTCGCGGATCAGCAGATTCAGGGAGGCAGCCAACCAGTTCCTGTCTCGGCAGGAACAGCCAGCTCAGCAGTGGCAGGTCGTGATCGGCCACCTGCCGTCACTCGAGAAGTTAGTCCCTCACTGTCGTCTTCACCTGCGGTCTCTCCGGTGGAGACTAAAGGAGAGTTGGTCACAGGCAAGAGACCCGCCGTACTTCCCTGTGTCCCTCACAGAGGAGGTGAGGCAGGACCTAGCCTGGTGGGTGGACGACAGGAACCTCGTAAGAGGAGTGCCTCTCCGCACTCCCCCCCCTGGAGATGTTGCTGTTTTCAGATGCGTCAACCGAGGTATGGGGCGCACACCTGGAGGAGTTGCTGACTGCAGGCATGTGGGATCATCACGACAAGCACCTTCACATCAACGTACTGGAGCTCAAGGGAGCGTTTCTCGCTCTCCAAGAGTTCCAGGACCGTCTGATGGGACACTCGGCGGTGTTGATGTGCGACAACACCACAGTAGTGGCATACGTCAACAAACGGGGGCCTAGTGTCCCTCCCGTTACACCAGTTGACGTTGCAGGTGCACGAGTGGGCCGTGGCTCACTCAGTAGAGCTGTCAGCTCGCTACATTCCAGGCAAGAGGAATGTAGTAGCAGACAAGCTCAGCTGTCAGGATCAGGTGATAGGGACCGAATGGTCCCTACACCCAGACGTGGCGGAAAGGCTCTTCAACCTGTGGGGGCGTCCAGTCGTAGATCTGTTCGCCACCCGGCACAACAGGAAACTTCAGGTTTTCTACTCGGCTGTGCCAGACCCATGAGCAGCTGCAGAGGACGCTCTTCAACACCCGTGGGACAACCTCTTCGTCTATGCCTTTCCCCCGTTCTGTCTGATTCGCAAGGTGATCAGCAGAGCGCTGGTCACCCCGAATCTCTGGATGATCCTGGTGGCTCCCAAATGGCCTGGACCTGCTGGCTCTGCTTGCGGAAGCACCGAGAGAGATTCCCCCTTGGCACAACCTTCTCTGCCAGCCACACGTTGAATGGTACCACCAGTCAGTCCAGTCCCTTCGTCTCCACGGCTGGCTGTTATCCACCATCTCTTGCGAGCGAGAGGCTTTTCTCGCCGAGCAGCAACAGAGATGGCTGGGTATATCAGACAGTCCTCTGCAGCTGTGTACCAGGGAAAGTGGGCCGTCTTCTGAGGTTGGTGTCGCAGACGGGGTCGATCTCCTCTCAGAGCCACTCTTCCGCAGGTAGCGGATTTCCTCCTTTTCGGGCCGGAGAGGAGAGAAGTTCCTCTCCGTCCCCACAGTCAAAGGATACAGGGCCGCCTTGGCCCTAGTCCTGAAACTGAGGGGAGTGGATATCTCGAACTCGTTCGAGATCTCCCTTCTCATGAGGAGCTTCGAGAGGTTTTGACCACCTAGGGAACTCAGGCCTCCGGGTTGGGATGTGACTCTCGTCCTTAGGAGCCTGACTTGAAGTCCCTTCGAGCCACTCCGAGAGTCGTCAGACAGGGATCTGACCCTCAAGACCCTCTTCTTGCTGGCCCTGGCATCGGTGAAGAGAGTAGGGGAACTTCATGGTCTTTCCTTCAACGTCAAGCATACCAGGGGATGGGATCTGTGACGCTCGATTTCGTCCCGAACTTCGTAGCGAAGACTCGGAATCCTTCGGTCCCTGATGACCAGTTCGAGTCATTCACAATCCCCTCCCTATTGGACTTCACCGACAACGATGTGGATGAGATGCTGCTTTGTCCTGTGAGGGCACTACGGCGCTATCTGAAGAGAACTCGGCTCGCCTTCAGGCCTGAGTGTTGACGCCTCTTCGTTAGCACCTGGGTGACCAAGAAAGAAGTATCCAAGAACACACTTTCTGCTGTGTGAGGTGATCAGGAGGGCATACAAAAGCTGATGGTAGCGACGACATCCGTACCCTTCGTCCGAGAGCCCAAGAACTTCTCCGTGGCACAGGTCCTGAAGGGGGGGGTCTGGACCAACCAGACCACCTTCACCTCCTTCTACCTTCGGGATATAGCCCACAGGTCCTTGGATACTTTTTCCTTGGAACCCATAGTGGCTGCTCAACAGGTTGTGTAGCTTACCCAGCACCCGAGCGGACAGAACAGCATCGCATCCTTGTGTGACTGCATGAATGGATGAGTGAATGAGAGTGTGACTGGCTTCTCTTCCTCATCTTTTTCTCCCCCTCTACCTGTGGGCAGAGGGACGCGGTCGTCACTACGCTGGAACAGGAGACCGATGCAGGTAAGCTACTCAACCGAGCTCCATCCTATCCCTTTCATTAGGGATAGGAGCGATTATCCACCACTTCCCCCGCGCGGGGGGTGGGGGGGGGGGAGTGGAAGCCAACAAGAGACAAACCCATGACTTCATATTGCATCTTGCAATAGGAACAAGTTCTTGCTTGCTAGTTTTAAGAGGTACGCTGGCCTCCCTCTTATTACTTGGGTCCAGAGGTCTGACCATTGATCCTGCGGTACATACCCCGATCATTGGGCAGGGCAGGGGCTAGGATCCCTATCTCTGCTCTTACGACCAGGGAGGGAACCAAGGTTGGACGAACACCAGTCTGTTCCTTGACTCAGATTCCACCCACCAAGAAGTGTCTTCCTATTGTTAAAGGACCGATGGTTTGTATTGCGTATCGGAACAAATAACAATTTGTCGAAAATTGTATTTTTCCTAACTATACAAACCTGAGGTCCTTAACACATAGTCCCACCTCATGCCACCCCTCACTCTGTTTTTCCTGGGCCTAAAGCAAAGTGATTCTTCACCTCCCAGTCGCACGGTGTGCTGACTGTCGGACAAGCAGTTAACTACTGAACTCCCTTGTTCGAAGCTTACAACCGGTTCCAGCTGCCGCAAGTTACAAACCTCAGGTTTGTATAGTTAGGAAAAATACAATTTTCGACAAATTGTTATATGTAGACCCTGGAAAATAGATAAAAACAGTTGATGAGAGTTCAGGCAGAAATAGCTCAGGACAGAGATGAAAAGAGAGAATTAGTTTTACATCTAATCCCCTAAAAAATATGTAGTGATATGTTTATGATGATGATTTGCATTAATGAAGTTATTCATAAGGACTTATTTCTGATGGATAGAGAATGTATGCTGCAGCTTGTCTTAGTTGGTTAAATTGAGATTATAGTTTCCTTGACAGAAGTAAACTTTGCATGACTGTTCTTTTGCATGATTGATCACTTTGGCAACCTTTCAAATCTAGATGTTAAGCCCATCTGTGGAAAAAAAAAAATGGTTGGAATATAGGGTATTACATCGTAATGCATTTAGAATATGTGTATAGACTAGTTGGTATAATGAATTTTTGGTTTAGAAACAAATTGTGTTTTTTGCAGTTAATAATCGTGACATTATTTTTTAATGACATTTGTAGTGTGATATTTATTATTTATTCCAGGAAATTTTTTTAGTGACATTTGTAGTGTGATATTTATTATTTATTTCCAGGAAATATCACCACAATGTGAACTTAAAGTATGGTTTTCAAAGGACTATGCTGAGAGGATGGGAACAAGAATCCTAGCTGGTGAGTGCATTTAAAAAGATTAATTTAACCTTTTTTGAGTTCCTCGTTGGACGAGTGGGTCAAGTGCTCGCCTATTGATTCAGTAGTCCCGAGTCCGATTCCCCGCTCTGCCAATGTGGAATCAGAGGAACTTGTTTCTGGTGATTAGAAATTTATCAATATAATGTGGTTCAGAACTCACAATAAGCTGTAGGTCCCTTTGCTAGGTAACCAATTGATTCCTAGCCACGTAAAGATATCTAATCCTTCGGGCCAGCCCAAGGAGTTCTGTTAATCAGCTCAGTGGTCTGGTTAAACTAAGATATACATAACTTAACCTTTTGAGAAATTTGAGGGGTGGTGTGTAACCATATATTTCATGCTACTGTAATGAACTTGGTGTTATTTTAAAGCGTAAGAGCTGAACTTGATCATGACATGTATAAAAATGGCAGAAAATAAAAAACTAATATCATGAGTAAAAGCATAATGTAAAATAATTTTTTCTATTTTTAAAAAAGTTGCAATAACTTGGAGAAAAGAGATCCAGTTTTTTATTACACAGTATAAAAGTATGATAAAATGCCTTTTCAATGATATGAAATTCATCACAGATTGGATTCATATATGATTTCACAAAGCACATTCAAATACATGTGAAATATTCTTTAGTGGAGTAAGTTAGCTGAACTGAATAGTAGTGCTTTGTCACAATTTAAAAAAAATTTACTATTAAAATTTTATTACATTTTTTTTACTATTTTGGCAAAATTATCAAAAATGTCTTTAGAAAGAACATGTACAGTGCAACAAGCTAATATTGTTAATTTTTACGAGCGTCTCGGAAAACAGGCATAGCATAGGGTTGGAAATATTAAATTTCAATTTACTGTGGCCGGTACAGATTTTTGAGATTTAATGTTCTTTTTTACCATGAACATTTGCATGTCTTTTGCTTTTGATTAATGTCCTTATTTTTTAAAGTTGGCAGACCTTAAAGTTTGTCTTGTCATGGGACTTTTTAGTGCATAGTTTGGCTGGCATGTAAGTGTCAGTGCTGCTGGTGAAGGGTCGGTATACAAACCAACCTGGTCTTGCATCTTGCAGAGTTCATTGGCTATATCCAACTCTAATTATTTGGTTGAGAAAGAAGAAAAAGTTATTTGTTCATATACGAAACAAACCTTCGGTCTTCACATTAGGATAATACTGGCGCCAAGCTGGAAACCGGTAGAGTTAAAATTAAACTTGTGAGATCCTGGGACTATTGGCATTTATACCAGGTCATGGGGCATGTATTACCCAGAATGCCCTTGGCGTCCCGTGACCCGCCAGTTACTTTTCTACCGCCTTTAAGATAGGACGTATTTACTTTCTATCTGTTTTAAACCCGATTTTAGTTTGCCCGATTTTATTCATTTCACTTTTATTTTTATTTTTAATTTTTCTTTCTCTGGCTGTGCTCAGTGTGGGTGTGATCTGTAAGAGTGTGTACGTTGTGAGATGGAAAATTTTGCTTCACCAATGGGAATTACTTCGGGTTCTCGGAAGAGACAAAGGAAATGCCCTGGAGTGAGTGGGTTTCCTTGTTCAAGATTTTCAACATCGGTGTCGGCAGATCCTCGTCCAACGTGTAGTAGGTGGAGAGAAAACGTATGTACTATTACTAATCCTTGTTCAGTTTGTCGCGGTTGGTTGGTGGAACAGTGGATGAAGTTTTATGGGAAGGGCCTGTACAAAAGAAAGGAGACTACGCCATCTTTGTATGACCAAGCGTCGCCGGCTTCTTTTGTATCAGCAATACACCAGACTGCTCCATATGTTTCGTCGCCTGCCTTTGATTTTTCCCACACTCCTTCAGTTTCTTCTAGCGATTCGCTATCGGAAACTCCAGGAGGGTTTTGGGGTAATTTTATCCATAATTACGCTCCGTTGTTCCTGGCAGGGAGGGGGGAGCATCGCCATCTTTGTTCCAGGTGCCGGCTCCCGACGCGCAGAGAATGGAAGGTACAGTAGGGCCTCGCTTAGTCGCGGATCAGCAATCACGGATTCAGTTAATCACGGGTTTTTCCTTGGACCACTTCTCAGTCTATATATCGCTGGTATGAATCACAGCATCGCGGGCTTGTCGGTGGTAGGCTAAGCCTCGTCCGGTTCCGATAACCAACAAATGCATGAACAGATTCACATTATGATATTACTGACAATAAAGGTAATAAAACCATTCTCACCCACCTTATATTATTGGCATATCTTCATAATAGATTGCCTATTCATGGAATAATTCCACGTCATTGACATCAACTTGTAGTTGAGCGGCCAGCAGAAATGTAAACATTGAGTTACACTTCACAGCACCTTTGTCATTCTTAACCTTTTAGAAATGTTAATAGTAGTAGTTTAATTACAGTAGTAATAACATTTAGGAAAACATAAATTTTCAATTCGAACTTCATTATTGTTATGGTATAACGTAATCAACTTCTCTGAACACTGTAGTCATACAAACGATAATTGTCATAGATTATCGTATGTTGTTTGCAATCGGCGACGAAGCGTAAACGTAATAAAACCATTTTTACCTTATATATTATTTTCATATATTCATAATAAAATGCAAATCTTATATATTATTAGCATATCTTCATAATAAAAAGCCTCTTCAAGGAATAATTCCTTGGGGAATCCATTTTTCAAATTCCCATTTTTCAAAAGACAAAAACACACTTTACATGTTTACAGTATACAATGAACAATGATTACTTTATTTTGATGTGATTACATTAATATTACAGTATGGTACTCTAAGCAGTACAGTAACTATTTTTTTATCATAAAATGATATTGTTAGAATACAATAAAGTTTTGTACATACTTACCCGGCAGATATATACTTAGCTTATGTCTCCGACGTCCGACAGAAATTCGAATTTCGCGGCACACGCTGCAGGTAGGTCAGGTGATCTACCCCCCTGCCGCTGGGTGGCAGGAATAGGAACCATTCCCGTTCTAGAACCAGATTTTCTCTAACAACACCTGTCTCCTGAGGGGAGGCTGGGTGGGCCATTCATCGTATATTATCTGCCGGGTAAGTATGTACAAAACTTTATTGTATTCTAACAATATCATTTTTGTACATGCAACTAACTTCCCCGGCAGATATATACTTAGCTGATTGACACCCTTGGTGGTGGGTAAGAGACAACTATTTACTGAATAGACAGGTAAACAACATATGTTGTAGGTAATAAATAAATAAACCTTGGTTCCTACTTGTTCAGGCGGAAGATGTTCCATGGCTAATGCCTAGGAATCTGCTTCGCCGCAAGAGCCTCAGCGAGGATGTGACCTATGGCTAAGAGTTCTTGTGGGTCTGTCGATGGCGGGGCCTTATCCATTTACTCGACAGAGCCTCTTACATGACAATATGCCTATGCTTAGTGGCATAATTAAGGAGCACAACACCGATCCCGATCACCTGATCCTAACACGAGGGTTAGTGCTTAAGTTGAAAAGAGTTATCCCCAAACTCCTTTCAAACAACCTAAAGAAAAAAAAAAAACACGACGTTAAATAAAATTTAACTGACTAGTTAAGGATCAGTATCGGCTCCCTATCCCAGCAATGTATCCGCAGACACGTATCAACCAAGAGAGAAGGATCTCTCGTAGGTTATCTTGACATCCTTCGGATAATGGGAAGTCAACACAGAGTTACATCTCCCGTATGTGACAGCTAATCTGTCCTTATGACATATTGTTAAGGAAAGAACAAGAATTCGGAAAAGCTCGCACTTCATGCGCTTTTAATTCTCAGCTGTTTGAAGGAATCATCATGCACTTATCAAGTGCTTAGGAGATCACATTGTCTCAAAGAAGGCCAGGGCGTTCTTTGATATAGACTCTTCTGGGTGAAGCCTGGAGCCTGGCTAGCGCTTCGTGCCTGGCAGGCGCCTAGCGCCTGTCTAGCGCCTCGCGCCTGGCTGGAGCCTTGCGCCTGAATGGCGCCTAGAGCCTGGCTGGAGCTCGCGCCTGGATGGGCCCGCTGCGCTGGATGGCGCCTGATTGGCTCCTCCCTCCTGGCTAACGCAGTCGCGCCTGGCTGGAGCCTTGCGTCTGGCTGGCGCCTTGCGCCTGGAAGGCGCCTGGAGTCTGGCAGAAGACTTCATGATTACTGTCTATGAGTCTGCATGCCTCAAGAGTTTCAGTGAGGTAGGGACCTATTGATTATATATTGTATAATTGTTTATGGGTATAGATAAGTGTGATTATATATTGTATAATTGTATGGGTATTTTATGCATTGTTGAAATATGGTGGGTGTCCTATATATAGCAACATGTGGTAGATTCTAGAAGGTGTCTGTTGATGTATTTAAGTTGTGTTGTGACGTCATAGGCTGTGACGTCATAAGACAAGATGGCGGCGGCGTCGCAGGATGTAAACAATAACACGGGGCAGTAGAAAGCACGTGTTGGTGGTGTGTGGTTGGTAGGGGAGAGCTCTCTGTCTGGTAGGAGTTTGTTTTTTGGGTCGTAAGTCTTGTGGTGCTGGTGTTTTAAGGTGATTTCTGGAGTGTACTGGAGTTGGAGAAAGCGTACAGGTGGGTAGATTATTCATTTTTATAGAGAAAGAAAGGAGTTAGGCTAGGCCAAAAATTCAAACTGGTAGCAGAGCGTGGTTGATCAAAGATGCCTGGATCCGACAGTGAACAAAGGGAGACTACTAGATGGAGAAGGGAATGTCCTAGGTTTAGCGGGATACAAGAAGAATACAAAGAATGGAAAGGTCAAGCCGAAGATTGGCTATTGTTGTATGGAGAAGATACAAAATACCCGGCGATAGAAATGAGAATGAGCTTAAAAGGGAAAGCCCGAGAGCTAGTGGAAGCATTAGATAAAGATAAACTTACTGGTACAGAGGGTCCAAAGTTAATCCTAGAGAAACTAGATAAAGCCTATCTAAAAGACTCGGTAATGGAGAATTACGGTAGAATAAAAAGATACCTTCTAATAAGAAGAGAATCTAGTGAAAAATATGGCGGACTATTTAATTAGATACGAGAAGGCAGCATCGAGTGTGAAAGAGCAATGGGGAAAGGCGCGCTTGAAGGCGAAGTCAAGGGGTATCATGTAATAGAGCAAGCAAATCTCACGGAAATCAAAAACAAATGGTATTATCGGCTTGTGGGCAAGAAAAGCTAGATTACGGAACAGTGTCACAAACAATGAAAAAGACTATTTGAGGGATTAGGGACTAAAGAGGAACGGGAATGGTGGGGTTCGTCAGAAGGCAATGCCAGTTCTGGAGGGAGGGAGAGGAAAACCAAAGATATCGGGGAAGATGGAACCGAGGAAGGGGTGGTAGAAATCCTATAAACAAAGAAGGGAAGGTAACAGTATGTGCAATATGCAGCTCAGAATGGCATTGGGCTAGGGATTGTCCTCAGAATTTTCATAATAGGAAGAAAACAATGAAACAAGACTAGAAGAAAATAAGGTAAAAACACGAAAATGGGACAGAAGAAGAAGAGGTTTATGTAGGAGAAGTTAATAAAATAGTGGAAGCATCATGGGAGGTGGTTGATGCAATTTTGGACACAGGGTGTAAATCAACAGTTTGCGGGGAATTGTGACTAGCACGTATTGTCATGGATTTGAGTCAGGAGAGTTGAGGAGAATGAGGGACACTAGGACAGAGTCTAATAAAGTGTTTAATTTTGGTGAGACATCTTATAAGTCCAGAGGAATAATAGAAATACCTGTGATACTAAAAAACAGAAAGTTTTATTTGAAGACGGAAATTCTGCAAGGTGATATACCCGGCTGATAGGTAAGCAAACCATGAGTAAAATGGGTATGACCCTAAATTTGAAAGAAAATGTGTCATAGTAGAAGTATTAGGGGAATGAAAGTAGAGTTTTAAGAGAAGACGAACAGGGTCATTTAAGAGTGCCTATAAGGAGGAGGAAGGTAGAAGAATTATTACTGGAGGGTTGGAAGGGAAAGAATCCGAGGGAAATTAAGAACACAATGAAGAAATTACATTTACAGTTTGGTCATGGAAGTGGAGATAAAATATGGAAGCTAACAGAGGAAGCACAATGGAGTAATGGGTTAATCGAAAAAGAAAAAGAGGAAATAAGAAAGTTACTAACGGAACTGATTAAAAATTGTGAGGTTTTGTAAAAAATACAAAAGAAACCCCGCCAAACCGGTAGTAGGCTTTTCTTGGAGTAAAACGTTCAATGAAGTCGTAGCGATGGATGTGGGAGAGATAGAAGAGAAAGAAAGTTCTTGGTAATAGTGGATATGGCAACGAGATATTGTCAGGCCTGTTGGATAAAAGATAAGAAACCAGAAACTATAATAAAGATACTTTTTGAGTGCTGGTTTGCTATATTTGGAGCACCCTCCAAAAAAATATTGTCAGATAATGGGGGAGAATTTCAAAATGAAAAAGTAAGGAGGATGGCAGAAAAATGGAATATTAAAGTATTAGCCACAGCATCAGAATCTCCGTGGAGCAAACGGATTATGTGAAAAGACCGTAGGCATGATCAAGGGAAGTGTAAGGAAGATGATGGAGGGAAAGAGGAAGTAGATTGGTCCCTAGCTTTGAAATGGGTAGTGAGTGCTAGGAACTGTTTAATGAATAATGGAGGTTTCTCTCCCAACCAATTAGTATTTGGAAAAAAACCCTTCACTGCCTAACCTAATAGGAGAAGAAAGTTCTAGTCCTGCAAGCAGAGAAAAAGGGATGGAAGAGGGTATGGTAAGGGACACACTGAATGCAATGCACAAGGCCAGAGAAGCATTTATAAAAAATGAGTCCTGTAATAAAATAAGAATAGCGCTAAACAAAAACATCAGAGAACATAAATTTGAAGAAGCAGTGGTAGGAGATGAGGTATTCTATAAGAGGGAAAATGAAAATGAATGGAGAGGACCTGCTCAGGTTAGTGGGAGTATCGGGGAAAACAATAATAGTCAAACATGGGGATTCTTTAAGAGAAGTAGCTAGGATACATGTGACAAGGATTTCAACGACGTCACCAGATACAGAAGAGATATCGGCTAGAATAGATAAATCCCATGGGGTGAAAGGTAGGTCAGATGGCCCAAATGAAGGGAAAGTAGATTGGCTGGAAGGAGAGGAGATAATGGGTGAGAGAAGGAATGCAGACACAGAAGAGACTATAGAAAGAGAGGTGATAGAGGAAACAGTGGAAGATAACGGGCAAAGTGGGTCAATAGAAAGCGAGTTAATGGAAGAGATACCAAAATTCAAAAACGGGAAATAGAGTTAGGGCTATAAACAATGATACAGGACAAGTAGAAGAATGGACTATTTTAGGTCTTGCAGGAAAAAGATCAAGCCAAGCATGGGCTGATTCGTACAATATACGAGACTCACAGTCAGGTGACAAAGGGTGGGTTAACTTGAGGGATTATAGTCAGGTAGAAAAAATTGAAGATGAAGAGGAGGTGTTGCTGGGATTTGAAAATAGAAGCATAATGGAAGCTAAAGAAAAAGAACTTCTAAGTTGGAGAGATAACCAGGTATATGAGGAGGTAAATGATGTTGGACAAAAAGCTATATCTACAAGATGGATAGTAACTGAAAAGATAAAAGGGGGGGAAAGGATATGTAAAGCAAGATTGGTAGCTAGAGGGTTTGAAGAAGAAATGGCTGAGTGGGAAAAGGATGCTCCCACATGCAATGCTGAAATTTTAAAATTCTGTCTAACCATAATAAAGGTGAAAAATTGGAATTGTTATACATTGGATGTCAAAACTGCATATTTACAAGGTGACGAGATACAAAGAGAAGTGTACTTGAAGCCACCAAGGGAAGATGGTTGGAGGGGATTATGGAAGTGAAGAAAAACAGTCTATGGGCTCAAAGGAGTTGGGCAGGCAAAAGCATGGTATTGTAAAGTGGTGAAAGTAGTGAAGGAGCTTCAAGGTGAGAGAAGTAGACTAGAACCTAATATATTCTTTTGGAAAAAGAACAATAAATTGGAAGGCATTTTGTGTACACACGTAGATGATTTTTGCTACGGAGGAACTGAAGGATTTCTTAAAGGAAACGATTGGGAGATTGAAAGGGAAATTGCAAGTAGGAGAACAAGAGAGTAAAAGGTTCAAGTATATAGGAGTAGTAATAGAGCAGAAGGAGAATAGATTTTCCCTTAATCAGTGGCAGTATATAAATTCCATAAGAGAACCAGAGGCTAGAAGATATACGGGTAATAGAGTGCTAGAACAAAAAGAGTTAACAGAGTACAGATCAGTGGTAGGACAGCTGAATTGGGTATCACTACACACGATGCCAGAAATATCATATGATATTAGCGAATTAAGTAAAGCATTTAAAGAAGGAACAACTCAGGATATGAAGAAACTTATTAAAATTGTGAGAAAAACTAAGAGCATGATGGGCGAAGTTACAATAAGTGAGATGAAGAAGAAAGGGTTTATTGGGAAGCCCTATGCAGACGCTTCATTTGGAAACATAGAAGATGGCCATACTCAACTGGGTTATATTATTTCATTTGACAGATGGGAAGAGGAGAAGTCCCATATGGTGAAGTCTAGGAAATCCAGGAGAGTGGCAAAATCCACCATTGAGGCTGAAGCCCTGAGTGTTGGGGAACGCTGTAGAAGGATTGATATATTTCAAGCATTTGTGGAAGAGGTAGTAGGAGGGAGAAATTTAGAAGCCTTGGTTAACACTGATAGTAAAACACTAATGACCGCCATCAAATCGAGCACTGGTGTAAGTAGCAAGAGATTAAAAATAGATATTGCTGCAATAAAGGGAAACCATTGAATCCGGGAAATAAAGGAGGTGAGATGGATAAAAGGAAAGGAGCAAGTGGCTGATGTATTAACTAAAGCAGGAGTTTCAGGGGAATGTATTAGAAATTATGTAGAGGGTAAAGAGTTGGAGGACGAAGGAAATTAAGAGGGAATACTAGGTTAGGAAACAGTCGGAGGGGAGGGAGAAAGAGATAAGTGTGATTATATATTGTATAATTGTTATGGGTATAGATAAGTGTGATTATATATTGTATAATTGTTATGGGTATTTTATGCATTGTTATGGTGGTGTCCTATATATAGACAACATGTGGTAGATTCTAGTAAGGTCTGTGATGTATTTAAGTTGTGTTGTGACGTCATAGGCTGTGACGTCATAGACAAGATGGCGGCGGCGTCGGCAGGATGTAAAACAATAACACGGGCAGTAGAAAGCACGTGTTGGTTGGTGTGTGGTTGGTAGGGGAGAGCTCTCTGTCTGGTAGGAGTTGTTTTTTGGGTCGTAAGTCTTGTGGTGCTGGTGTTTTAAGGTGTTTCTGGAGTGTACTGGAGTTGGAGAAAGCGTACAGGTGGGTAGATTATTCATTTTTATAGAGAAAGAAAGGAGTTAGGCTAGGCCAAAATTCAAACCTATGACTGACAAACCCTCTGGCATGTCATGTCAATGGGGGCTAGCCCGCTTACACGACAGAGCCTTCTCGGATCGTGCCAATGGGGGCTGACCCACTTACATGGCAGAGCCGTACCTGTATCATATCAATGGGGACTAGCCCTCTTACATGACAGAGCTTTAGGTTTCTCTTTACTGGAAGGAGCCTTGCGCTTGGATGGATCCTCATCCTGACTGGAGCCTAGCCTTGAAGGAGCCTGGCACCTGGATGGCGCCTGGCTGGCTTCTAGAGCCTGGCTGGTGCCTCGCGCCTGGCTTGGCTCCTCCACACTTGCTGGAGCTTCGAGCTTGGAAGAGTCTCTAGGCTGTATGGCGATGTCCACATCGGACACTCTTATATCTGTACTGATTTGTTCGCCTCTGGCGCATTTACGCCAGGTTGGCAGGCCCGCTCCTTCTCAGTATCCGACCATGACAGAGTTCCTTGGAACTGTCCGCCTCTGGCGTTTTTCGCCTGTATTGGCATTTGGCGCCTGGCTGGCGCTACATTGTCCGAGAGTCCTGAACAACCACATAGTTTATCAGGAGACTGGAGAAGGGCGGAAGAAATTCTTCCCCTTTGAGCTTTTGGCCCCTGGCAAGGGGAGGTGATTGTAGTCAGCTACATCCAGTAGACGACAGGATATCTAACAATACGAGAGAGAAGAGTCTTCCTCCGAGGGAGGATCCTTCGTGAATACTTCCTTTGCTAACGAGATCTCTTCTTACATGTTGATGAGGTTCCTTGTTGCAGAATCTTCCCTATCCTTGCCCGAAGGAAGGGAAGGAGTCTGGAAGTCGAAGGAGACTCCGAGCTGAAATTGGGCGGAACCCTGATTTCTAGCTCTTATTGTATCCTTCTGAATACCTTCTGGGAAGCATTTCGAGCCCTCATCGCACCCCGAAGACTCTGAGCAAACGTTTCAATCATCTCTTCTTCTGTAGATGAAAATGTAAGTACCCTGCCTGGGCAACGAAACTTCTATCTGAAAGCGTTGCGTCAGGAATAGAGGGTTTTAGTTCTTTTGCCAGACATACTATGCTGGCAAGAACCCATTGCTGTGTCTCCATTGAATCTGATGCGAGATTCCAATGCACAAAAAATTCACTTGTCTTCTTGGTCGTTTAGGGCTAAGAGAAACAAAAAATTCCTTCATAAACTTTCTCAAAGAAGTTTTGATGAGGAGCAGTTCCATTTTGTCGGAACACGGAATCTGTGGCCACAAAAAGATCCCATTCGAAGTACATGATATCCCACTCTTGTATTGCGGTATCGTATAAGATCCCGAAGATCTTAATCCTCTGTTATCTCTAGTTCCCCTTGTAGAGACAGAGTATAGCCTTTTACTGCGTTCTTTGATAGCAGATATATAAATAGGTGATTCTTCCCTCTGAAAGTGAAGAAAAAACCTCGCTATGTGGTTCACAGAGGTATCAGAAAAGGACAGTTTCCTCATTCCATCTAGCACGATCTGCAGCAATTCTATGTCTTACCATGACTATTGTCATTTACCTTGAAAAATCCTCTCATTCATGTCCCACTTCTGGTCAGTCTGCACGCGGACTGACACAGAGTGGAGAGGTTTTTCAGGTCTATTTATAATAGATTCTGATAGAATATCCAGATACTCTTGGAAAAGCCTTACGAAACATGCTGTGAGAAGAACGTGACTTCTGGGAATCCAACCTCTCTAAGGCCAAAAAGAGGCATTCATCCTCTCTTCCTTTGACGCCCATTTATCTTAATATCTGTTAAGAATATATAACTAGAGGAAAAAAGACTAAAGTTTATCCCCTTCTTCAAATTAAAGATGTCGTATATTGCTACCTCTCTTGGTTCGAAGGAAAAGGAAGCAGTCTATAGGAAGCCTGTTCGTCTTCTACCTTGCGAAGAGATCTATGAAGAAGACTTTCCGCAGGTTCTCACCAACTCTTTTCAATAAATGTTAGACATAC
>NC_087215.1:20004164-20020563 GCF_015104395.2 Macrobrachium nipponense | reverse complement strand
GCCTGCTGTTAAAGCTTCTCCCCCTCCTAAGGGGTCGAGAGCCAAGTCCTCCAAATCTAAGACGACAGAGTCCGGATTTAATCAGGAGGCATTCGCTAACCTTCTAACGTCGGAGGTTAGGGAAGTAGTTGACGAGAGGCTTGAGTCGATACGATTCGCCTCGGGCACGGATACCTCCTGCCAGACAATAACGTCCCTGACCGAGAGGATCAGACCCCTGGAGGAAATGATGACTGGATTCCTCCAATCCAGAACCACGGCTGTGACCATGACAGTTCCGGATGCGTCTAAGCTGCCGCCATTTGAGAATAACAACCCGTGGCGGCAAGCATTACATGCCCCATTCTCAGATGGGAAGTTGACGATCGAAGGGTGCGGAACCCGCCCGGTGGAGGACTTTGAGTTCTTCACGGAGGGTCTCCAATTCCCATTCCCCGGATTCGTCAGGCTAGCGGAACATGTGCTAGTCAGAGTATATAAGGTCCCGAAGGAGACAGTGATCTTCCCTAGGGACCAAGCTCAAGCTGTATGGGTTCGCACCCTTTCTGAATGGGGATGCGTTAACACCAAACTGACGCCCCATAAAGGTAGCTTCACTATGTTTGTGACCCCAGAAGGAGTTCTGTCACCCTGCACAACCAAATTGGCGGAACTAACCATGCAAGCTGCGGCGGAGGATAAACCCTTACCAGCTCTAAAGGAGATAGAGGCTACCTCTCTACTCTTCCCCGCAGATGTGGACTTCTGGGGTGACGCTCCGGCTACGTTTACGGCAGGTAAACTCGACCCGGATTGCGCCCCCACCCTGTTTGCAGAAAAGCTATCTAGGATTCATGACCACTTGGTCAAAGAGGAATTCGAGGCAAGAACCAGATTAGGAAGGTCGATCAACTCAATCACTGCCGCGGAGTTGGTCGCGTCAACCTACACTGAAGAACAGTGGTTCCAGGTCCTCACGAAAGCCCTGTTGCATACTTTCCAAACGGACCTGTACGATTTCATTATGGCGAGACGAGCCTGCAGGAAGTACGTCCTGGCGGGTGCCTTATAGTGCCTCTATAAGGCACGAGCCTAACAGACTATAAAGGCACTTCCAACTATGGGGGAGAAAAATCTGTTCCCGAAAGACAAAGTTAACAACGTCTTTCATGAGGCAGGCCAGAGCTAAGCCAAAGTCTTCGGGTCCATTGGGGACTTCCTTTCAAAAGGAATTTGATGGCCCGTCCCGGATCAATCCCAGACTAGGAAGAGGCCAAGGAAGTTCCATCCTACCGACCTCTCATCCTCAGGCGGTAGTGCAAGCGGTTCCGGTCTCTCAGGTCAGTAAGCCTTCGACATCTAAGGCTCAACTGCTGAGAACAGCAGTTTGTTCTGGTACAAAAACTCCAACCGGCTCAGCAGCCTTCAGCCTCAAACAGCCATAATAACCTCCCCACCCCAGCCTTCAACCCCTCCTATGAGTCACGAGGCGCAATTCCGCGGCTACAATAGGCATGCCGGAAGTAGCAGAGCCAGAGGTGGCGCCCAGCTACGTGGCAGAGCAAAAGGTAGAGGCTTCAGAGGAGGCAGAGGAAGCAGACCTGCAGCCAACCAGTGAGAGCCCGCAGGTGAGAGGGAGATTATATCTCTTCCGGGACCATTGGACCTGCAGTCCATGGGCCCACAGTATAGTCTCCAAAGGTCTAGGGTGGAAATGGGAGAAAGGGCCCCCTCCACCGATCAGTTTTTACCAGACTCTGACAATGGACCTTCTAGGACTATGCCAAAGATCTCCTCCAAAAGAATGGCTATAAGGGAAGTAAAACACCTAAAAGTTTCAAGGACGTCTGTTCAGTGCCCCCCCCCCCCCCTCCCCACAAAAAAAATAGGACTCGAACAAAAGAGTGTGATTCTGGACTTGTCCCGTCTCAACTCTTACATTCAATGCGACAGATTCCTCATGTTGACCGTCTCGCAGGTGCGGACCTTACTTCCCTGTGGGGCCGTCACCACCTCTATAGATCTTACAGATGCTTACTATCATGTTCCGATAGCAAGGAACTTCTCTCCGTACCTAGGCTTCAAACTAGGAAAACAAGCTTACTCATTCAGTCATGCCGTTCAGGCTCAACATTGCGCCCAGGGTATTCACCAAATTAGGAGAGACAATAGTTCAAGAGCTAAGAACTCAAGGGATAATGTTAGTAGCCTATCTAGACAACTGGCTCATTCGGGCAGCCAACGACAAAGAGTGTCTCAAGGCAACAGCCAAGGTGATAAAATTCTTGGAATTTCTGGGTTTCCAGATAAACAAGGAAAAATCTCGGCTCATTCCGGCTTCCTGGTTTCAATAGTTGAGAATCCAGTGGGACCTAAACAACCACAAACTATCCCTCCCATCCAAGAAGGTCAGAGAGATAGCGAAGGCTACGAGACAGTTCCTCAAGAACAAAAAAGGCTTCTTGGCGTACCCAAGAAAGAATCATAGGTTCGCTACAGTTTGCGTTGGTAACAGATCTCCTATTGAAAGCCAGACTGAAGGATATCAAGCGAGCCAATGTCAAACTCAGGGACAAGATCTCTATAATTCCATCTATTTTAACAAAAAGGCTCAGTCCATGGACAGAATGCCTGAACCTGGCCAAATCAGTACCACTACAATTCCCTCCGCCGTCTCTAACTATCCACACGGATGCATCTCTGAGCAGTTGGAGAGGCTATTCACAACACAAGAAAGTACAAGGAACGTGGTCGGAGATATTCCGCCAGTTCCACATCAATATTCTAGAAGCGATGGTCATTTTCTTGGCTCTAAAACGCCTGACTCCAGCCAGAAACACTCATATAAGATTAGTCTCGGACAGCTTAGTAGTAGTCCACTCCATAAACAGAGGAGGCTCCAGGTCAAGTAAAATAAATCACGTAATGATTGCGATTTTTTCGCATTGGCACCTGTCAGGAGTAAGAATGTCATCGCAGACTCACTTTCCAGGACGACTCCGCTGGAGTCGGAGTGGTCCCCGGACATGAAGTCGTTCCATTGGATTTGCAATCAAGTCCCAGACCTTCAAGTAGATCTGTTTGTCACGGAATCCAATCACAAATTACCATGTTACGTGGCCCCCAACCTGGACCCTCTAGCTTACGCAACAGATGTGATGGCCATAGATTGGAACAACTGGCAAAAGTTTTACCTGTTCCCACCAATGAATTTTCTGATGAAAGCCCTGCACAAACTAAGATCTTTCACAGGACAGGTAGCATTGGTGGCACCCAATTGGCCAAAGAGCAACTGGTTTCTGCTTCTACTAGAACTGAATCTCCGGCCCAAACGGATCCCCCCGTCAAGAACTGACACAAGTAGTACAAACTCGGTCTCTGTCAGCTTCCTCAAGAATTCTGAGTGCCCTAACTTTATGGACTTCATGAAGTTCGCGGCCCAAAAGGACGCTAGTATTGATCCACTAAACATCTTATTCATAGAATCAGATAAAAGAGTCAACGCTCAGGCAGTATGATTCAGCAGTGAAGAAATTGGCCATTTTTCTAAGAGGTTCGGATGTTCAAATTATGACTACAAATCTGGCCGTTAGTACCATTACTACGGACGGTCAAATCGGCCTTAAGGAAGATTTTTCAGCTAGGCTTTAATATTAACTTGTCAGATTCATACTTCTCTTCGATTCCAAGAGCATGTGCACGCCTGAGACCAATAGACCGCCCTGATACGGTCTCCTGGGTTTTGAATGATGTACTTAATTTAGCCTCAGACACTGATAATATAATGAGTCATGCTCATATATAACCCTTCTCAGAAAGACCTTATTCTTAATGGCCCTGGCTTCAGGTGCCAGAATATCTGAACTCTCAGCTCTCTCTAGAAATCCAGATCATGTTGAATTCCTCCCGTCGGGTGAAGTATTACTATCCCCAGATCGGAAGTTCTTGGCTAAGAATGAGGACCCACAAAACAGATGGGCTCCATGGAAAATTATTCCTCTGACACAAGACGCATCATTGTGTCCTGTCGTTACCCTTAAATCCTATCTGGCCAGGACTTCCGAAAAATCTTCAGGCCCCCTTTTTATTAGAGAGAAAGGTGGTACGATTTCTCTTAAAGGTATTAGACAGCAAATACTCTACTATATTAAACAGGCCAACCCGGATTCAGTCCCACACGTCCATGACATCCGAGCAGTGGCTACTTCCATTAACTATTTAAACGCCACTATCTCAAGAACTTAGAGGCCCTTAAATTCTCAACAGTGGCGGCAGGGAGCATAGTCTCCCCTGAATGACCGAGTCTTATCAACTCCTTCCCTTAGCCCTTTTTGTCAGTCCTTTTTCCCTTAAAATACTCTCTCCTTCCTACCTGCCTCGCTCGTATTCCCTGCCAACCCTCTCTCTTCCGGGCCGGGCTGGTTGGTTTTGGCCATACCGTTCACTGGGAACTTGTAAATATCGCATTGAGACCATATTGGTATCACTGACATGTCTGTACATACTCTATTGTATATTGCTTCAGATACCATTCTATTATATTGTTTTATTATTACTAGTTTTAAGCTCTAGTTTAAGTCCTAGTTTTAATTAGTAAGTAAGTTGTCCGCCTTATTACAGCGCATTAAATTTATTCTTTAAGTGAACCTTAGGTTTCATTATCTCTTTTATATACTACTTGTTTGGTATCTGTTAAGCTCGGATGGCAATTCTCTGATACTTTTTCACCGGCAGACACAGGTCAAACCCAGAAAAGGGATTTTGACAAAGGAAAAATCTATTTCTGGGGGAAGACCTGTGTCGCCCGGTGAACCGATCCCTTCTTCTTTCCCCACCCTTAGCCAGTCCAAGCTTGGGTGTCTATTCCAGGAATGAAGATGGCGGGCGGGTAGTAGTAGTAGTAGTAGTAGCAAGTGCGAGCAGAAGGTAAGGGGAGTTACCTTTGTAACGGCTCTCGCTGTGGGAGGGACTTTGAAAGGAATCCTCTAATTGGCAAGAAGACCTGTTGGTAGTGGCTTCCACTCGCCCTAATACTATACCATGCTAGCTTTTTCTCTGGTATATTTAGGATCTATTTATACTTAGAAAAGTGAGCTACAGGAACTTTTCACCGGGCAACACAGGTCTTCCCCCGGAAATAGAATTTTCCTTTGTCAAAATCCCTTTTACACTGCACATACTCAGCCAACTCCCCTCTACTTAAAGCACTTTAACAAACAAAGCAACTCTTTTAGGCCAATCTCCATCTGAATGAGGATGGGAGGAAGGCACTAAAGTTTATGATGAAAGGATTAAAAACTTGAGAAGGAAAAAGAAGCAGATGACTTCAAGTAGGAAGATGCTGCTGTCTGATGTCCATTAAAAGGCATAAAGACTGGAAGTTCATAAAGGTAGGTCCAAAAGGAAGGCTTCCATGCTTAAAGACTTGCAGGGGTCTGCATTAGAAGAAAATCAAAAGATGGACACAGCCATTGTCCTCATACTAAGTGGGGCAAGGTCTCCCTAAGGATGCTTGAGCACACATCCAAGATATAACTTCCATAGCTAAGACAAAACATTTTCTACCAAAGACTAAAATTTAAGACTTGTATGCCTGAAGAGTAAAAGAATAGATGCATGGAGGGTAGTTGTCATAGAAAAGTAGTGACTGTTGACCACTGCTGAAAAATTTGACCCACCAAAGCAAAGCTAGTTAACTCACACTCAAAACATGTGATTGGGGGTAAAAATGAAATTTTTGGAAACAAGACTCTTACAAAAGAAACCCTTGCCCTAGGAGCCTCACAACACCCATGAGTTCCAGAAATACCAGGAACCAATCTCACCAGGTTCATAAAGAGTATGATGCCATCTGATGTCTGTTGAGGCCCTAAACCCAACCAGCAACTGCCAAAAAAAAATAAGTGTCCTGACAATACCCAGCATGACATCCACTGTTTGAGCCAAAGAGAACATTCACAGATGATTGCATTCAACATCCAGACAACAGATCCAACAAAGTTCTCCAGATCTGTAACTGGGTTGCAGACACTCAGTAAGTCCATCTGTGCTCAGGAACTTGAGGAGCCTGTCTTCTGTATTGAGACCCTGAAGCAAACAAGGGATGAAAGACAGGTCAGACCTCTTAGTAAGAGCAAACACTAATTGGAGAACAATCCTTAAGTGACCAAATCAAACTTCCTAACTTTAGGATAGGATAAGATAAAAATACCAAATTTGTAACTAATTTGTTTTTTATATAACTAACAAACCTTCGGTCTTAACATTAGGATTTACTAGCGCCAAGCTGGAAACCGGTAGAATTAAAATTACACTGTGAGATCTAGGGACTAATGGCATCTATACCAGGTCACGGGGCATGTATACCCAGAATGCCCACGGCTACCTGTGACCCACCAGTTATATTTCTAACCCAGTTTAGACTGCTAGCGGGGTGGTTCGAGGTGGGCCTTTAACTGTTTAAGGACCTCAGGTTTGTTAGTTATGAAAAATACAAATTGTTACCAATTTGGTATTTGTTCATACACGAAACAAACCTTCGGTCTTAACATTAGGATAGACTTACTATTGGAGGGAGGTAAGTCTCTACAACTGACTGGGAGTTTGCCACCTTATCCATTTCCGAATATAGGGAAATTCTAAGAGAATGGACAATGAACCTAGGACCAAAGATATAAGCGGATCTATTGGTTTTCTCCCACTGGGTGTAGATACCATTCTACTGTTTACTCTTTTCCCTTGCAACTGGATCCACCTTCACCCCTCTTTTCCCTATTATCCAGAGGGGTGTGTTGCTACTGAAAAGTATATCATCACCTAAGATAGCTTCGCAGTATGGCTGACCACCTCACCTGCATCTAGTCTGTTCCAGCACATGACGGTACTCTCCTTCATATTGCCCGTAGTTAAAGGAGTAGGAAGAAAGTAGTAAAGAAAAAAGACATCCCATTCATTCTACTTTCATACCTTCATCTTAGACTAGACGCAAACTGACCCGCCAGGGGCACTGGATGAACTATATCACTTGTTGGGCCGCCACCACTGGACCCAAGGAAAAGGTGTCCAAGGATCTATGGGCAACATCTTTCAAATAAAATGAGGTGAAAGTTGTTTGGCGTTTCCACACACCAGCTTTCAGAATTTTATCCACAGACATGTTCTTCTTAAATGCCAGGGAAGCACTCACGCCCCTGATGTCATGAGCTCTAGCTCCCACCTGGCTATCTGACCCTCTGTCTTCTGCCGTATAAGCATCTCTGATCGTCTCCCTTAGCCAAAACGATATTGTATTCTTGGACACTTCCTTCTTGTTCCGTCCTGTACTTACGAACAACCTCCGGCACCCGGCCTGAGGTGCCTTGTTCTCTTTAAGTACTCCCTTAGTGCCCTGACGGGGCACAGGAGCATCTCAGCTTTGTCGTTGTCTACAAAGTCTGCCAAGGAAGGTATGGTAAAGGAGTCGAATCTGCCGTCTATTATTGTTGGATTTTGGGTCTTGGCCACGAATTCTGGGACAAACTCAAATACCATTGATCTCCAACCTCTCGAGTGCTTTATGAGATATGAGAGGCCTCTTACTGACAGCACACATACACATATTCACCGTTAACATCTAATTTATCAGTAATGTCGGTTAGTGGTAGCCTAGGCTAGTCTGTCATTTACATGTAAAGTAGTGGTTCAAAGTTCTGTATGCAAAGTAAGGGGTCCTAGCATCTAATTTATCTGTAATGTCGGTTAGTGGTAGCCTAGGCTAGCCTGTTGTTTTACATGTAGAGTAGTGGTTCAAACTTCTATATGCAAAGTAAGGGGTCCTAGGCTAACCTAGGTCAAACTTGTATACAAAGTAAGGGGTCAAACTTTTGTATGCAGAGTAAAGGGTCAACCGTAACAAAACCATAAATATGTACATTTGTCTCGACACCGGGAATTGAGAGTTTTGGATGCCATAAAAGTCCGAGCCCGTTTCCCCCCACCCAAAAACCCTGGTTTCCCACTGGGTCCCCCTTTACCGTTTTGTTTTCTTATGGTTTATTTTCACTGTGTCAACTACAAAATCGTTGTTATTAACAATTATAATGTTCCCCATCTCAGTTCCAAATATGCAGTATACATGTAGATACTTAATTTAAGATTTTTTTCCTTGAAAATTGATCGTCTGCAGATATCAAGTCACTCCCATCTTTCTTCCATCTTATTTTCCACCCTTTCCTAATAATTGATTCATAGTGTAACTGTGAGGCTTTCCTCCTGTTCATCTTTCAAATCTTTTCACTGTCAATATCTGTTTCAGTGCTGAATGGCCTTAGTTGCCCCAGTACTTGGCATTGTCCCTAAAACCCATAAATCAATCAGTCATCATGAATGTTCTGAAACAATGTCTCTCATTAGTAAAAATGGCTAACTTGAAGTATTTTCCCCCAACCTATCAAAGTGGTATGCCTCTGTGGGAAGCATATGAGAGTTGAAAAGTAACATAGACACGCTTGGTCAAATTCAGAAACACCCGAAATGGACACGGAACATCTTGTAGATACCGCTTCTGGATACAGTATGTAGAAAAATGGCTTTCGTAAAGTTCTTTCTGAGTACCGTGTCTCGGTAACGCGCTCCGTTTAAGAACACGCCACTGCGATTCTATAGTGTTCATGTGCACATTCGAGTTGTCCGGGCTAACGAAGTTAAGGCTGTGGTTCACAACATTATGCGCGAAATAATGATCCCGGACTTTGCTGTACGCCTTCCAGCAATCAGATACGATTGTGGTTTCTGGAAATACGTAATCAAGCAACACTGGGAGCAGAGTTTTGGCAGAACGGTCAGGAAACACCTTGAAAAAGGTCTCTCATGTCTGTCGGTCAATACCACCGAACACCCAAGATCCATCCACCTAACAGCTACGGTTGTACTTCCATTTCCCAAATTTAGATTCGTCGATCTCAACAATATGACCAGGACCACCAATTTTCTTATTATTAGAACACAGGATTTGGCATCATATATCCCTACAAAAATTATACCAATCCACCATGGTGTTAGGTGCTAGAGGCATAACAAAATCCCTTACAACACACTGTGGGGTTTTCTTAGTGAAACAAAATATTAATATAATAATTGTTTCTAGGGACAAATGCGACTTTTTAAAGAATGACCCGTGCCGCACTGATACCTTCTTCCCGCACTTGCTGTTTGCACAGCGCCACATGTATATGGGCTGGCCTGTGGCCTTGCTGATCCCATCTTTCATGAACCGTAAGTTTTATTATGTTGCACGTTGTACCCTGAATAGTCCCCAAGTAAACCTTCTCTATACAAACACTTCATAAATTTGTCGGTGTTGCGCAGAAACTCAATCACAATACGTACTAATATACAAATGAGTATACTTATCGAACTTGTCTGCTGTTACACTTTTAGGGAACAATACTTCGTGTGTTCTATCCATGACGGCGGTGAACCACAGAAAGAAAAAATTTTGTGAGAGAAGGTATGGGTGTATGAATCATTTTCCTGGGACGCATTTTTATTGGTTGATAGTAAATTAATCCATGTCCCTTGGGAATGACCGGGGTCAACCTGATACAGGATTGGTTTGATTTAAAATTCCCGCGATGGGGGCGGTGCGAAGTACAGTGCCTCACTGCGGCCATCTCAAGAACTACGGGAGCTCCGACCTCCATGTCACCATTCACATCAACTGGGTACAGGCGGTCCCTGGGTTACGACGGTTCCGGCTTACGACGTTCCGAGGTTACGACGCTTTTTCTTAAATATTCAATGGAAAAATCCGTCCTGGGTTACGACGCTTGTTCCGAGGTTACGACGCTGACGCTTCCGACGCTCCGAGTTAACGACGCTTTTAAAAAACGCATACTATGATAAAAATCCTTTATAGTTTAGCACAGTATATTAATAAAAATAAGTTTCTGGTTAGATTACAACAAAAATTTTGAGATTATGATGATTTTCGACACTTTTTATGTTGTATTTTTTCTATGTTTTTTAGTGACGCCTCATATGCGGAACTAGTTTCCGAGCGAATGAATACATACTAGTTTACATATAACAGTCCAAAAGCGCAAATAATGAAAAAATCATTGCTTGTTTCCAGTAATAATAACAAAACGAAGTTTCTGGTTAGATTACAACGCAAATTCCAAGTATCCAAAGAGAGACATTATCCAGTAATTTGATCAGAGAGAGAGCGAGAGAGAGCAGAGAGAGAGAGCGGGGGGGGTAGAGAGAGAGAGAGATAGAGAGAGAGAGAGAGGAGAGAGAGAGAGAAGAGAGCGTCTTCCGACGCTCCAAGTTAAGGAGGACAGAGAAGTGTTCGTTTCGTTAAACGGCCTCTGACTCATGCCAGTAAATGTTTTGTTGATACTAATAATATAAGCCTATTTAAAGATACGTTTACTTTAATTAGTCTATATGATACGTAAATAGTAATCAACTGTTCTTGTAGCCCTCAATATTTGGCAAAATCGAAGTATCCAAAGAGAGACATTATCCAGTACGTAATTTGATCAGAGAGAGAGGAGAGAGAGAGAGAGAGAGAGAGAGAGAGAGAGGAGAGAGGAGAGATAGAGAGAGAGAGAGAGAGAAGAGAGAGAGAAGATGAGGAGAGGGAGACGACGAGATGATGAGAGAGGACGACAGAGAGAGAGACGAGAGAGAGAGAGAGAGACGCTTTGGCAACAATGGTCTCGGGGGTTTTTATAGCTTCCTTCTGCTTGATGATCGTGGATATTGTAGAAGGATTTCGACCATACTCGTTTGCCAAATCGACGATACGAACGCCACGTTCATGCTTTGCTATAATTTCATGTTTGCTTCCATCGAAATAATTTTCTTGGGTTTTTTCTTATCACCTGCTTTGTCTTTAGCTTTGAGACCCATGGTTAATAATAAAATAGACAAAATAACACGAAAAATAGGCGCAAATACAACGAACTAAACAACGACGTGTTAACATGCAGCACCAACAAACAAACAGACTGAACGCCATTTATCGGTCGCCTATACAACTAACATCATCGCAAAATCGTATCTCAAATATTTTCGTTGTATATCAAAGCTTGTATTTTCGCAAATTTTCTGTTATATCTCAAAACATTCGTATATTAGGGCAATCGTATGTCAAGTTTATTCCAATGTTAATTTGATCAGAGAGAGAGAAGAGAGGAAGAGAGAGGGGAGAGAAGAGGTAGGAGAAGCCCAGAAGAGAGAGAGAGAGAGAGAGAGACGCTTTGGCAACAATGGTCCTCGGGGATTGACGTAACGTTTATTTTCTGAACAGATAGGACAGAGAAGTGTTCGTTTCATTAAACGGCCTCTGACTCATGGCAGGAAATGTTTTGTTGATACTAATATATAAGCCTATTTAAAGATACATTTACTTTAATTAGTCTATATGATACGTAAATAGTAATCAGCTGTTCTTGTAGCCCTCAAGATTTTGCAAAATCACTCCAGGTTGTACATAAAACTTCAAGAATGTAGTGTCACCAGAGGATTACAATAGTTTTTACCTTCAAGAACCAGCATTCTTTTATGAAAATAACTCCAGGTTGTACATAAAACTACAGGAAACAACATGTAGTGTAACCAAAGGATTACAAGTAAGGTTTTTATAAACTTTTTATTAGTTTTAAGACATATTTCCAAGCGTCGTTCCGGCTTACGACGATTTTCGGCTTACGACGCGTCTCAAGAACGGAACCCCCGTCGTAACCCGGGGACTGCTACTTAGAAAAAGTTACGTTTCACGGGAAATATCGGCTGATGGCAATTTGGCGTAAATTGGTCGGATAAGTGACTTTCCGGGTATATTTTGGAATTCTGGAAAACTTTTATTTTATGCATTTTTTTTATTTAGGATCATATTTTTGGAGTTGTAGGATCTGTCCGCGGATATGTATAGGGCGGATCGACTTGATATCCGCTGTAGGATCTGTCCGCGGATATGTAAACTACCTGAAAGATGATATGAAAGGATGTACTACAGTAAAAGGAATGAATAGTTGCAGCCAGGGGCTGAACGGACGCTGCAAAGAACCTCAAGTAATGCCTACATTGCACCGCATGAGGTATATTGACAGCACTACCCCTCTATGTTACATATTTATATTAACAGTCATGACAAATCCTTTTACTGTTAGTAAAACCAAACACTCTTGGGAGGAGGAAGTTATCCAATGGATTTTCATTTGGCATTTTAATCTGATTGATCACCATAATCAACAGAATATTTAGTACTATAATTCTTGTAGTAGCATACAGTTATCTGGAAATTTGAAGATACATGATTTTACCTTCAATAATAATACATCTGGAAGCTTCAGAGAAGGTAAGGTAGTTTACATAGTGCCACAAGTATACTAGCCATGTATCCCCTACCCACAGTTAACATAGCAACAGTCTTATTAAAAAGGCAGCCAAGTACCCAAACCCGAAGGGAGGCCTACAACACCCAAAATTCTGAATGGCACTTCCAATAATCTGCCAGTGTAAACAACTTTTTGGAAGTGAGTTACCTTAAGATACCTGGAACATTTCAGCCTTCAAGTCCTTACATTTTCAGGATAATGAAGAGACTTCCTTACTTTGCCAACTTTCCTAAGAACTATAAAGGTTGCCACTTCATACTCCATACTCACAATCAAGGTTGTGTTTGTGATTTATGAGGACCTATGGTTCTATGAAGAGAAGAAGAAATATGCCCAACAGACAATACCTTGTATGTTTGTAAACACATTCCTACTTGCCATGCCTTACCTTCGACATCAGTGCAGGAAAATCTGCTGGCAGAGCTGCAGGTAACTGTGCTGATGAACGAGGGTTTAGTAGGTGAGGTGTTCAGGTTACACCTGGACAATTGACCTTGAAACCCTCCCAAGAACAATCTTTGACCAACACCAAGGATGGGGAAGATTCTGGTGCTGATCTGAGAACTGAAGTACAAGCAGGCATATCCAGCAATCCTAAAATATCTTACTTTCTGGCACATTTGGCAGGAGAGGTAAACCAAGCTTTCAGGCATGGGCTTCTGTCCAGGGTTAACCTGTGCAAGATGAGGTTCCATAGCTAACTGATTATCACTAACTAAGAATTAAGCACTATTTCATATGTTCCAACACCACCAAAAGGAAAACATTGGAACTATTGCTAAAAATTTTGCATATTTGCAATCCTATATGCAAATATGAGAGCAATTTTATCATTATTGCATTACTATGACACCTAGAATTCATGGAAATAGTTTGTAAACGCATCAACGTATGTATCAAGTTCGTCTAAATTGGCAACACTGTGCTCTTACGAACGATTCCTACGCCCGTCACTGTTTACACAGCTGCCTCCTACGACCGTCTAAATTGGCAACACTGCGCTCTTACAAACAATTCATACGCCCAGCACTGTTTACACAGTTGCCTCCTACGACCATCCTGATCCTTCTGGCCGTCGTATTCCTTACGACCATCATATTATTTACGATCGTCATATTCATATGACCTTCATTTCCTCATGGGCTTCATAGTACTCATGTCTATTATAGCTCTGACGGTCGTCATACTTCCAAAGCCCTTCATAGCTCTCATGGGCATCATGAATCTATGGCCGTTACAGCTCTATGGCCATTATAGCTCTACGGCCGACATGGTTATCACAACCTAGGCTACCACTGGACTGTTGACAACCTAAACGGCAACCATCGAAAGTTGACCGAGCTAAATTACTGCTTAAGCTTTCTTATTCAAAACTTAACTGGATCACACAATGGCACTGCCACTTATCCTACGAGAAAATTCATATTTCTCCATAAGTGTGTGCTCCCAAAATGAAAGCATAATATAATGATGCCACCAAAGACGAGAGGTTAGGAGCAGTAGGCTGTGACGTCATGACTACTGCCATTTAGATAGGGGTTTTGGCTATGACGTCATCATGCTTGATTGAAGCGTGAGGCTGTTGATGTTACTCTTGCAGACAAGATCAAGAACCACAACATGCTGTGGCATTTCTACTTTTAAAAGGATGTGACAGTCCTGGCTCAAAGATGAAGAAATTATTCTTCTCCTCTTGGCACAAGGATCAGTCATGAAGTCCCTGACTCTAGCACTCTCCAACTCTTCACAGCCACACTAGACTAAGCTTCCATCAGTCACTTGTTCGATAACTACAACTACTTCTTGTGGTTTTAATAGGGATGTAACAGTCCTGGCTCGAAGATGGAGAAGAAACTTCTCTTGCCTCGAGGATCAGCTACGAAGTCCCAATTCTTCCAGGATTGGCAGGAGAACGCACTGGCGTCAAAGCCAGTCACCTAAGCTTGTTGACGCCTAAGCGGAAGGATACAGAGGAAAGACTTGCGTCTTTTCCACTATGTGACTGTTATATCTCCTAACACTTGTAATTTCTCCCAAAAACAATGTGCATTTAAAAATCGCCAAATCCAAAAGCATAGTTGTAAAGTACTCTTCTACCTCGAAAAAGCAAAAATGGAAGCCATGTCTCCGTGTAGGCCACAGCTGTGAAGTGACGTCATGGCGGGCGCCATGTTTATGACGTCACTGAGCATCTTGAGTGCGAAGCCAGCACTCGACAAGAAGTGCAAGGCTGTTGTTGTCATTCTCGTAGGCATAGCAACCTGACTCTAAAGGTCGCCACGTTGCACTATCTGCTTCTCTACAGATGTTGACGCATCCGACCACCATTCAGTGCATATCAGGATAGAAGGAACATCCATCACGTGGGACCCTGGATGGCAGCGCGACGTCATAGAGCAAACCAACTGTCCTTCTTGGGTTGGTACTCCTGATAGGCCTACCGCCAACCGCACACCTCCATCATCTCTGCCCATGTATCTGAAACGAAAACAAGATGGCAATGCACACCACTACCCGCAGGGAAAGGAGCACAATTAGTCATAATTATTTCCCAAAGCACATCCTGAGACATCCAAGCTTTGGATTTACAGGCGATCCATATGAATATGTGAAAATCCAAAGCACAGGCAACGAATTAACTGTACCTTAAGAGTTTCTGCACCTACGACTTACTACACGATGAGTACCTCGACATCAAAAGCATCGAAGAAAATATCCGGGCGTTTATCTGCTTCTTGTGATATCCAGGAAGTCTCGAAGCATGAGAAGGCTTCATGTTCACATGCCTGGGAATTCCAAACAACAGATTCAAAACAACAGGGGGCAAACTAAACCGGCTTTAAAAGGACGGAAGCAAAGCATGTCCTCTCTTAAAGGCAGTAAGAAAATAACTCACGGGGTCACGAGTTAAAGAGGGGTATGTGGGTGACTCCACATGTCTCGTGACCAAGCACAGATGCCAATAGTCCCTTGCGTACACAATTATTTAAAACTTTACTGGTTTCCAGCTGGCGCTAAGTATTTATCCTAATACATAATAAGACCGAAGGTTTGTTTCGTATATGAACAACTGTTGATGTGCTGTTCTTTGACAACACTAAGGCTAATTGCTTTCAAAAAGACACCTGAAAATCATAAGTTGCAAACATGATAGATTATGTGTATCCATCCAGAAAATTATCACCAATGGAAGATGAAAGAAAAATAAAGTCTAGAAAAGGATGAAATTAGATAAAATAAATGAAGAGGTGAAAACAATGACAATACAGGTACTCCTCATTTAAAGACATTCGGAGTTACAATGGCAACATGAAGAGAGAGAAAATAACCACAAAATGAAAATAAAAACATTGCCAATGGTGGCCATGAGAAAGGCTATTCAGCCAATAATCTAGCCTAGCCTAGGTTTTGAAAACCTTGAAATCTATGGCTAAAACAATAAATAAGGCTTTAATATACTGTTTAAAGAAAAGCTATACAGCTGAACCTCTTAAAGCCAGCATTCTATGGTCCAGGAACACCCATGGTTCGGCTTGATTCAGCCGCCATTAGTTTGTTCTGTTGCCAAACAGGTGGCGCCTTGTATTTTTACTGGCGCCTTGTATTTTTACAACTTCAAAACAACAAATATTATGCCATATCTCCTTTGTTTTGTGAGAATAATTCTTAGTAATTAAAAGAAAGTGCAAGGAGTCAAATATGTTTTTTTTATATTAAGTTGAAAATACATATATTTTTCAAATATTCCACTTGAGAAGTCTCTACCTAGCCAATCCTTTTAAGGGGGCCAGCCGGGTAATGCCATTTTTTAAGGACAGGACTTTGATATTCATACCACTTAATAAGGTGACTTGGGACATCTCCAAACCACATATGATTTTCGCCTCTGACCTTCGGTTTTGTAACGCCAGGACAATTTATCCCGAAAATAACAATTTGTGACGCCAGGACGATTTATCCCGAAAAATAACAATTTTTCAAATTCTATCTCCTCCCTTGATATTTAATATTAAGACCTAGGATTACTACCATAT
>NC_087215.1:19989098-20003664 GCF_015104395.2 Macrobrachium nipponense | reverse complement strand
AATATTAAATGCAGTAGTGATAACTTGTCTTATTAGTAATCGCTCAGTTCCTAATAGTTCGTCATTCATTGCTTTATACGTAACCAGCAACATAATGCTAAAAACACACAATACGTTGCCGATGGTAATAAAGAGAAGGATCCTAATTATTACAAAAAGAAATAGAAAACAGTAGCCCGTTCAGAATCAAACAAGCAAACTCGGTGACTGTGTCACCTAGTCAAGCGGTCAAGGTTAGTCAGATCTGCGAAGTGTTCAAAGCATAGCAAATTCCATACAATAAGTGACTCTAGCAGAGAGGGGAAAAGCGATGTTGGTTCATACATACCGATATCTTTTTGAATTAAAAAGGATTTTTCCTATGAAACACACGACCGTATAAAGTAATCAGAGCAGGTTTTCGTTTTTTTTTAATACATAAGTTATTATAAGTAGTGGTGGATAAAGCCCGACTGTACGCGCCATAAAAATTAGAATATCTTGTTTATTTCTTTAGTAGACGTAATATCCTGTATTTACGGACTCACCGTCTGTTGTTCGAACTTCCCTAATGAGAAGTCCGGATAAGCGAGCGCTTACAGATACCTCTATAGTTATAAAACACATTGATCTGTATCTAGTGTAATTGTAAGATTCATCTAGGGGTATACAAAATATTATCTTACATCCTGCAAAAATAAGGCGTGTTTATCAAAGGAAAATCCTATAAACCTTCAAACATAAAATCCGTTTGAACAAAAATGAGACAGTTAATCAAATAATAACTTATATAAAGGAACTATACATTTGTCTCATAAATCGTAACATTGTTCAAATGACCCAACAGAATTCTCCCACAACCACAGTCGTACTTTGCACGCAAAATCTCGAGAAGCATGCACCCTCGAATGTCTTAGTGCGTGTAAAAAGACTTTGCTGGGAAATGAAATTTTAATCCTTCCCGACACTCTGAAATATAACGATTTCCGCGAAACAAAGCCCTAAAAGTATACATATCGTGGATACGGAAGTTATAAATATCGCATTTTTATTGTTGCTAATTTTTAATCACGCCCAACACCGGTCGTGGATGAATCTCTCTGATAATCTATCTAAAGTAATATCCGTAAAGTCATTCAAGCAGAGGTGATTCAGCAGAAATTTTTTTTTTATCTTTTACCTGAATACCAGGAAGTTTCTCCACTTGCGAGTGATCTATGGGAAAAACGATGTAATTTAACACAAAACACGGTCTAAGGACAAACATAAAGCTATTTACGTACCTTCGTATAGATTCTCAATGAAATTTTAAAATAGAGATAAATGACGAAGTGAAAAATGTTAGTAATAGGAGCCATTAGGAAATCAAATAGCCCATATTTTTAATTTTTCCCTCAAACGTCATGCCATAAAAGATCGGACTTGGCGTATCTGCGCAGATTACTGTCGCTTAAACAAGGAAACGACTTCCGATAGTTTTCCAGTGCGATGTACCGACGACATCTTATCTCTGTTAGGTTAGAATAAATTTTTTTCACCAACTTGGATTTACTTAAAAGCTTTTACCAGATACCATTACCTAAGTGATTGTACCTCATACTCCGTTTTCAGCACACTCAGGGGACATTATCAATTTTTTACGTATGCCTCCGGCTTACGTTGCGCCCCAATTACAATATAGTGTTTGGAGATTTTGAGGGGATAACCTACATGCCTATATGATGATCTTGTAATCTTTTCTAATACCTTAGAAGTACATTCACATAAACTAGAGCTAGTGCTACAGAGACAAAGACAAATAATCTCAGAGTAAAAATATCTAAAGGTGAGTTTTTTAAAACCGAACATGTTTATCTAGGTTGTATGTGTCTAGTCAAGGTCTTAAAGTGGTCCATGGTAAGGTGTCGGCTATTCATAACTTTCCGGTGGTACCTATTAACGTAAAAGGGGGATACAGCACTTTTGAGCAATAGTGGGTATTACAATCGTATGTAAATATGTAACTCTTCAATCATGACAGCTCCTTTAAACAGATCTTACGAAGAAGAGCGTAGATTTATTATGGTCTAAAAAGCATCAACAGGCGTTCGATATCTTAAAAGCGGAATAATGCAGCTCACCTAACTTAAAAAATCCCTGATTTAAATAAGGCATTTTTTTTATTGCAACAGACGCCTCAGACCCCAAGGGTAAGAGGGTATTACTTCAGTAATATGATAAGCAGTTTTCCTATAGCTTTTATTCAGTAAACTAAATGCCCTCTGAAAGTAAATATACAGTAATAGGAAAGGAAGGGCTAGGTATCTTTTAACTCACTAGTACATTTTAAGTTCATAATCTATGGCCATCCTGATAAAGTCCTTACTGAACATGAGTCCTTTACCGAGTTTTTCAAAGGCTTTAATCACAGTCCAAAGGAACTCGGTGACAAATGATCATTCAGGTCTTTGGAGCCAAGATAAGATATCTACCTGGGAAAGCAATTATCATAGCTGACGCATTTATCCCGCAATCCCGCACCATATGCATAAAACCATTATTATACTAAAAGATATAGAAACATCCGTACCTATTGTTAAAAACCGTATCTAAACAAGAAAATTCCTTAACCCAAGAGATCGCGAGCATTGAATATCTGGGTTGGAGCGCAGAACTGTTACAAACTGAACAAAGCAAGAGTCAACAGACATAACCCAAACAATAAACACTTCGAACGGAAACAGAGTCAGCAGCAATAAACACCAAACAATAAAACACTTCGAAATGGAAACAGGGTCAGTGGCTAGGCTAAACAATAAACACTTCGAGCAGAAACCCTTAAGCAAAAGTATATTTAAAGTATGTGTATCAGAATAATGTATCAAATGTGTATATTATGTAGGTCCGTGACGAGGAAAACCCGAAGAACACAGCAGATGACTAACGACCAGGTAGTAGTAATAATCTCTTTCATACCAATCGTCATAAACTGGTTGCATTCCGTCATCCAGGGTTCTCTACTATGTCACAGAAAGCCAAATCACTATTTTACTGGCCTACAATGCTTACAAATATAAAAAGCACATAACTAATTGTAACACGTGTCATGAAAACAAGGGATACACTAAGACACCTGTCAGTTTAAGGGCCTATCCTGTGCCAAATCAATCCTTGAAAGAATATACGTAGAATTATTAACAGAATTACGAGTCTGACAGAGGGAATAAACACTTCTTAGTGTCAATAGTTCCTTGACACGTTATATAGAATGAATAGCACTGAAAACAAACACCGCAATTGAGTGCGTTAGGAATATTTATGAGTGCTAAATCAGTAAACATGGAATTCAACACATGATAATCTGACTCGGGTGGTGTAAATCAATAATAATCTCCTTAACACGTTGTGTGAATTCCTTTCCATTAAGAAAACCATAATATATTTTATCACAGAGTCAATCGGTTGGGTAGAATAACGGATAATTAAATAGGAAGTGTCAATGTCTTACGAGTTACAACTCGTGATATACCGAACTGGATTATAGCGGTTCTCGCGGTTTTAAATACCTTTATCATTTATATCTTGTATTTATAGAATTGATGCCGCAAGTAGCCTTATACGGTACGCCGCTAGAACACTTTTCCAAATATTACAAGCCAACCATTAATTTATCAATAAATATAAAAAAAAAAATAAGTAAATATGGATACAAGTGGAGTCAAGATAATACACTCCGTAAGAAGTCGGAAGGGTTACAAATTATAATAAAAAAGGAATCACGATAAAATCAATAAGCAAAACGTAACCATAGATAATTAAATATCCAAATAGATATGGCGTAAAGATTTGAACTCTAACTTAACGCTTTAGTAATGACAAATAAGCTAAAAGTTCAAACACATATCCAAAATCTACTGACATATTGTCTGTCCCGGTGATTATATTCGTAGTCAATGAAAAAAAAAAAATTAAATAAATAAATAAATAAATAAACTAACAATAAATAAAATAAAATAAAAGAGATTTTAAAGTCAGGAAGTCTAGAAGTGAAAATGTTATCTATGAAATAATCCTATATGAATCTTATACAGGGCTAATAATATATATAGAATTTGTATGGAAACCTTTTTCATATAGTTTGAATAAGGAATATTTAATTTAACATAATTACAATTATGCAGTTTTCCAACATGAAACTAATATATTGTTCAATTTTGGTACTGTTTTTTTTTTCAGACATTCTTCTCATGTGGGTCGAGTATTAAAAAACAAAAAATTTATCCTAAAGTCGTATTTATTATAGCAAGTAACGTAACTCTTAGCTGGCTGAGAGCAATCTCCTGCCAAGTGACGACGTCATCATTGCCGTATCAGCATTTGTTCCTTTTAACCTCAATAATCTGCTTACACAGGCTTCATCTGTGTGTCGTCTCTGCTTGCAGCAGGTTGCTGGAGAAAGGAATGCTTAGCCCGAACTTCTCATGGGCAAGGCAGACGTTAGGTACAAGTGTCTATCGGTATGCGCAATGCAACTTGCAATCATTTTAAAATTAATATACAAAATAAGGAAATAGAATTTCTATAACATCAAAATGAATTAATTTTTTCTGAACCTCATAGACATTTGGAAGTATCACGATATGAATATGAAATATTTACTTGCAACATTAGCCTATTACAATTCAAGTAAAACATTCATGGGAAAATGTCACATTTTCTTGGAAAACCCAAAGTTTATTTAGAAATTAGTTACATAGTGGGTTTTTTCGTTGCATCTCCTACCTATAATGAAGTTTTTAAAAAAATTAGCCTCAGAGGATGCGCACGAGAAAATTGAATATGAAACTTTTGTTAGGGCACATAGAATCATGATTAATATTCTCTTTGACTCTTATGCTGCCTGGCAATCTTACAAATAGCTCCATTTTCCACTTCTTTGTCTAGTAACTTACTACCAGTAATATCGAATTTTCTTTGGGATTTGTATTGATATCTATTTATTTGTTATAATTATGGATATTTTTACAGTCATCATAGACCTGGATAGGTTCACTCATTGTTAATGCCATGGATAAAAAAGTTTGTACAGCGGACTCTTTTGAATTCCAAAATATCAGCGAATTCATGTGGGTTAAGTCTGGTCTAAATGGCTCTCTTCCCTCCCCTGTATTTGGATGTCGTCTGAATTTACTTTGCCCTTGTGACAAGTATAATTTCACTTGCAGGCTGATTAATGGAACCTGGTTACAGTATCCTGCAGTACGAGAGTTTCACATCGCAACTTCAAAAAATCGTTCGTCGCAGCGGACGACTACAGTCAAGTAACAACCGCCTACAATGTGAAAGGAATTTCATGGACTTCTTCGACCGACACCGTATCTCGTCGTTAATCTCGTTTTCATGCGGAACGCTCCAGCGGCTGTCGGAATTCGACTACAAAAGGGACATACTTCCGACAATTACGACCCGAAGGATATTCAACTCTACTTTGCTGGCGAAGGACTCGTGCTGGGGATGATTTTTTTTTTCATCGCGAACGGAATCGTGTAGCTTAGGATGCAGAGAATAAGATTGAGCGCAAAAATAGAAACGTTGGACCCTGCCCAGGCAAATTTTCCCCTTGTTTTAACCATTGAAAAAGGCCGTTTCATTTGGCTAAAGGTGGTTGTCTGGAACTGTGTAATGGACGAAAAGTTGTTCGAAAGCTAGTTAAAAGTGAAGTAGTATAACCTCGGTCATGTATCCTATATATATAAAGTGTCATGTATCCTATATATATAAATGATCATAAATAACAGAATCGAAATATATTTTTTTTGCGTGTACGCACTAGGAATCTATATATAAATGATCATAAATAACAGAATCGAAATATATTTTTTGCGTGTACGCACTAGGAATCTTTTATATAAATGATCATAAATAACGGAATCGAAATATATCTTTGCGTGTACGCAATAGGAATCTATTTAAAGTGCACATATATTAATCATAATTTTATGAATCCATATACATATGTATAAACAAATCAGGTAGCCTATAATCAATCTGTTACCTTTTTATCTTACCAATATCTGCAGTTATATATGAGTTAGTATATTAATGAATCAGATATATAACATTTAGCATAAAAATCAACGAATCAATCAGCATAAACATTAATAACTTTATCAATTCATATATGAAATTTTTTATCAGTTAAAATATGATTTTTATCATGTTAATCTTCATTCTATGCAATTATCAGAGTACATTAGTATTTTCTGTAGCATAAGTATCTTAAAGAGATGAAGTGAAAAACTGTATCATTATATATCACGTGATCACTATTATTTACCAATATCATTGTTTTATATTTTATTACTTGAATCAATTCATGTACACAATGAATTTTTATTTACTTATATATATATATTCACATAGTGTCTGTATCACACTCCTATAAGTCAAATGCAAGTTAAGTTTGAGTAATATTCAGTAGTTGGTTTTGGTAGCTGACCGAGCTGATGTAAGTGTTTACATAATAAAATATGGAATGTTAGTCCATATATATAAAAGTCTAAAACTAAAGATGGTCAACCAGATTGCTTGCAGGAATGTGATCAGACTAGAGACGCTAAAGATGACGTATACAATAAAAGTAGGCTAAGATAACATGTCGTCACCTGTAGTCATTCAATTGTTTATAAACATTAGTCCAAGCTCCCTGCTTGAGACAACTACCGCCTACGTGATCTGTAGCGTGTCTCATTTGATTGTGTGTTCGTATGAAACTATGTCATTGTATGTATGTTCATATGTTCGAACTACTGTCTGTTCCTTCATAACTTGTAACAGAGATGGTAGACGGCAGAAGAGAAGAGAGTTAGCTATCGTCATTAGAAGACCTGTACCTCTTTACCTAAGCTTTATCATGTAGAGGAATAGGATTAGCCATCATCATTGGCAGAAGCGATCAAGCTATCGTTATTAGAAGACTTGCACAATCATATCTGATCTTCACCATGTAAAACTTCAGAAGAATATATAATTTTTTATACTTAGTGTTTTCTACAAGAACCTCACCGAACCATGAGTTTAACACATCGTCGTAAAGATAATACCGACTTCGTAAGTGATCTACAAAACCCCAGACACTCCATTGAAGATGGAAGTGCAATACCAACCGACTTAGCGTATAGATTATCGCTAGTCTAACATTACCTCATAGGGCGCCTTATCATACAAGGCACAAGCCCTAATACATATACTACACTAGCAAAGCAAACATTAGTCAAGTTGAAAGAATTCAACTTGAGCATGTCCAAAATGTGACATTTCATAATAGCTACAAAGAATCAAAAACTGATTTCTGAATAAAATTCAAATTGTACAGTATAATGCTTTAAATGTGACAGAAACCATTCTCTATCCTCAATTGAGTGCCCTAGAATGAAATCTGGCTAATTTATCATGTGCTGCTACAATAAAAACACAATCTAGAAGAATGGAAACAATATACAAAGTGGGGCAATCTTATATGCATGATATACCAATTTCAAAGCCTATGTCCTCTTCTGCCTATATTATTCTGTCAAAAATCAGTGATGCTGATGACTTGATAGGACCAGTACCAACTCTATGTATCTCTAAAATAATGCCAGCTGAGGAAACTAAAACAGCCAGTGGTACATCACCCTCAGAAACCATGGATATTAACCTACACAAGAGTAATTGTCACTAGAAAAGACAACAGAGAACCCATTATCATCAATGATCAAAGCATTAGCACTAAACTAGCACACACCACTTAGTGCACTTAAAATTAGGAAGGTAATGAATGTTTTATCTAATCCATGCTCAACGAGGAATACAGAAATGCAAGATGGAAAGCCACAGCGCGGCAGGTTCCATCTACTTCTCGGTTCTTAAGGAGAGGGCAGTAACTTTCTGGGCTGCATATAATATAAATATCTGAAATAAGAAGTGATTCAACATTTGATGAAACATCGTTTGTTACATGCCATTAAGAAGATCACTTTCCAAAGGGTTTTCTGCTACTTCAAAAGATAATTTCTCCTTTTATCAGCAAGCAAGCTGGGTGAAAGGTTTTCTTCAAAAGAGATGTTAATCCTTACATAATACTGAATGTCTTCATGTAACTAAGCTCCTTCCTAAAGATGTAATCAGGGCCACAATCATGATATATAAGTATAGGCTATATGAATCTCCACCTACAGTAAGAGGACATCATAAAGGTGTTACCATAATCTTCAATAGACCTTTAACTTGAAAACTATATATGAGTTGTGCTTTCTTGTTTGATATGAAAGTAGACTGAACAGTACACTTAGGTATTAACTTAGCCTGGTATACCCGTATTAGGTACTAGGTTAAACTACTTTTACATGACATTTCAGCTTTCTCTTCAAAATGAATTGAGCTGGGCTAGCCTACAAAGTATTCAAGTGTCTTGTTTTCAACTTTTTCAAAGTAGGCTTCCTTAAATGGTTGGCATCACTTTCTAAAGTTAGCCAACCCTCTATCCAAGCAATAGGATAGTCTAACAAGGGTGTTACCTAATATCTTCAAAATGGGAGAATTAAAATTTAAGCTCCAACATTAGCCTAGGGAGGTGGAAAATAAACATTTCTTATTAACAAAATTTGTTTTTTTAACATACAGGATTTGTGGAAAAAAATGTACAGGCTAGACATAAGTTCTGAGGAGCTCTGTTCTATCCCAAGGTGAAAGAGGAAAAGAAATGAAATATTATTAGGCTTGAGCCTAATTCAACAATTAAGACTAACAGGCTTCCAAATTGTATGCACCTATAACCTGACAGCATAGGCTTATTGAGGGCAGCGTCACGTCTCTGTGGTTGAAACTAGACGACCTAACATGTCTAACCAAAGTCACTAAACTAGGTTATGGTCATGGGTTACCAACCTGTCCAGAGACGGAGGGCAGAAGGCATACGCACTTGTCCAGTTGCACTGTTCCCGAATGACAGAGGCAGGTTGCTTGCCACCAGTATTTGTAGCGTCCGCAAATAGGTAATGTGGTAATAAGCAGGACGAGAAACATGTCACACGAACCTGATACCAGTGGTGATATTTTTTGTGGGACTGACCCAATTTCATAATCAGATGTAATCATCTTTCCGACGGCACGTAGCAAAAAAGATTTCACTTGATAATAATTAAAATGAGAAATACGTCGCACAAGTGAACTGGGCTGAACGATTTCATAGCCGCGATAATCTGTAGACTACAGTAAAAGAAACTGCGCATAAAATCTACAGAACTAGCACCACGTGACGTAGAATACCTTGTTTACACCCATAAAATAAACATTATCGTCGGAGACACGTTTTGATGTTTACATCCGCCACGACCTTCCCTTCTTAAGAACTCACTAAATATGTGTGTACTGGCATTAATGTCTAATTTAGTGGTTATTATAGCGTAATTCTCACTTACCAAGGTCTTGATATGGCCCATGTGGCAGACATGTTTTGATTAGGAAATTGCTGGAACAAAAACGCGGGAAAATATAGGTTACTTCGTCGTGACTACGAAGCAAAACATATCTTTTCAGGAGTTTTAATCTCACAAATCATTCTTATTTATCAATAATTTTAACTTTACTGCAATATCATTAGCATATATTGCCAAAATGAATTTGAAGATTTTGTGCAATCTTTCTTTTTAGTAAAATATACTTTAGCTCCCAAGATCAATGCTAATGACGTCATACTACTACTACGGCAAACCCATTGAAGTGATTGGTGGATTATACTACGTTGGCGCAGAGACCCATTCATGAGCGGTACCTTTAAATATTTGTAAACATTAGAGAGGGCGCCGTTGAAACAACGTTCACCACCGTCGTGATTTCACCGCGATTTGGTTTCCGGGGGAAAATCCTAAGCATAGACCATCTCATCGTGAGTTTTTCAACAAGAGCAAGGCAGTGGTCGCATCAAATTTCAAAAGAACGCCAGCTATAAACAAACGAAAACACGGAACTATACCCGAGAATTCTGAGTAGCTACTCCCGAGAGTAGCTACCTATAATTTCGTTACGTTGATCGACAAATGATAGATCATTCTTGTAAGATCACGCAGATGAATTACAGATAATATGCAACCTAGTATACAGTTTTATTCGCAAGTTTATTTTAGAAATGAGTGCTTAATTTGTGAATAAATCAGAATTATAGTAAGCATTGGTGTTGCTAATATTTTTTCTAATGGCACCCGCGTTCGTGATCGTCCTGGGTAAACATTTTCGTGTACGGTTTACATTTTTCCTTGAGAAATCTGCTACTGAGGCACAGATTTTGAAAATTCTGGAATCACATCTTTTCTTCATTTTTAGAAAAAGTAAAAAATTTGTATTTCATACCTTTCCAAAGTAACAGGGCACAGAAAGAGTATGTCGAAAAGCAACTAGACTGACAGTAGCGAGGCATATTATCGAAAGCATCCGTGCAAGCCAAACGTTGTTGAGATCAACGCACTTGGAAATTATATATATATATATATATATATATATATATATATATATATATATATATATATATATATATATATATATATATATATATATATATATATATATATATATATATATATATATGCTTAAAAAATCACTGTAGATGCACGTGACTTCATAAATAAGCGAATACCACAGGAAAATAATAGTCAGAAATCCAAGCGCTTTCGTCTTTACTCAGACATCGTCAAGGAGTTAATGAAGTACAATTGGAGAGGAGGTCTCAGGTACAAAACAAGATCAAGAATACCAGATGGTTAATTGTCAAAAGGGTAAAAATTAAAAGAGATAATCCAGGATTATCGGATATCACACGGTCACAAACCTAACCGAAACTACAAAGTATCTTTACAGTCCAAAACATGTAAAAACTGAATATATTAATTTTGTTGCTTATATTTATCTACAACTTTTTTCAAAATGAAAGCATCAAGTTTAAATAAACCAAGACTTAAATTTAGAACATTTCTATTATTTGACTTGATGAAACAAGATTCAATTATATTACTTGGGATTAAGGCTCTTGCTTGACTCCATTTAATAGGATGGTCTAAATCTCTCATATGTACGAATAATGCATTCGATATTTGCCCAGTTCTCACAGAATATTGATGTTGCTTGAGACGTTGTGAAAGAGATTTACCGGTCTGTCCGTAATAGACTTTATCACACTTTTTGCAAGGAATTTCATATATGCAGCCTGGAAGATCTTTAGGAGAATTTTTTATTATTAAACTCTTGACATTAATATTACTGAAAATAACATTTATGTTAAATAGCTTTAAAATTCTAGGAATATCTAAAAACCTTTCATCATAGAATAATTTTAGAATGTTATGCTTACTAAATTCAAGTTTGTCATTAGTTGAATAAAATGTTTTTCTAGCTCTTTTCCATGCCACATCCATAAAAGTCCTTCGGTATTTAAGTTTCAATGCAATATCATAAATAGTTTTAATTTCAGCGTCAATAAACTGCGGGCTACAGACACGTAAAGCCCTTAAGAACATCCCAGAAAAAACAGAGAATTTAACATTTTGATGGTGATCGGAGTAGTAATGAACAAAAGAGGCAATGTTAGTTGATTTTCATAAGACTGAAAAGGTGAAATTTCTATCATTTCTACAGACAGTTACATCAAGAAAATTCAAATTACAATTTCTTTCTTCCTCTACAGTAAATTTATAGAAGGGACTAAATTATTGAGATTATTAAGGAATTCCTGGAGATTTTCGTGAACTGGCCAAATACAGAAGATATCATCCACATATCTAAACCAAATAACTTTTTGGGGCAAAATTCTTGGTAAGAGTTTTGTCTCAAAAAAATCCATGTAAATATTGCTAAGGACAGGAGATAAGGGATTACCCATAGCCATGCCAAACTTTTGTACAAAAAATTCCCCATTAAAACAAAATTTACTATCTTTGATACATAACCTTATGAGACTAATGAGGTTTGCTACACTTAAGGGAATGTCATGACGTTCTAATTCCTCCTCCAATATTCAAGTAAGTCATCTACAGGCACTTTTGTAAATAAAGAGACAACATCAAAACTAACCATAGCATCATTGCCTTGAAAAAATTTATTGTCTTTACAACAACGCTCATACCGTATTCATCGAAAGCTTTAGCAGCTTGGTGAAAGTCTCCGAAAGGTCCTATATATCTTGGTCTGTTGATTTTAGCCATACTCCTGTGTGATGCAAAGGAGGCGAAGAACCTTAATAAAGAGGCGCTGGAAGGCATCACTGAACCAATTAATTTCTCTGAATGACCCCTTGGAAGGTACGAATACCACAGAATCTGTCTCGAAATGTCATTTCACAGGTCACCCGTAGGGCGGTGGTAGCGCTGTCAGCGCACCTGACGACGTGGTGAACTACTTAATTAAGGTTTTGTGCAGCGTCCCTTCGGTCCCTAACTGCAACCTCATTTCTTTTACTGTAACTACGTTCATATTCTCTTCCTTCTATCTGACTTTCCACTCTCTCTAGAAATTGTTTCCTATTGCAGCTGCGAGGTTCTCCTCCGGTCCGAAGTTCGATTCTCGGCTCGGCCAACACGGAATCAGAGGAACTTATTTCTATTTCTGGTGATAGAAATTCATTTCTCGATATAATGTGGTCCGGATCCCACAATAAGCCGTAGGGCCCGTTGCTAGGTGACCAATTGGTTCCCTAGCCACGTGAAAATATCAAATCCTTCGGGCCAGCCCTAGGAGAGCTGTTCATCAGCTCAGTGGTCTCGTAAAACTATAAGATAAACTTAATTTTTTCTTCCTGTCACTCCTTTCAAACCTTCTTACTGGCTGTCAATTTCTCTTTCAGCACTGAATGACCTCGTGGGTCCCAGCGCTTGGCCTATGACCTAAACCTTCTCGTATCCAATGGCATTCCATTCATTGAACATTAAGATTGCACCGTGCATTTTCTCCGAGATAACTTACCACACTGGTTGCAATAAAAGTGCGAGCACGAGATGTCTGAGCATCCACTGACTGAAACATTATTAATCTGATGATGATGATGGCGTGATGATTAAGGGCTTCATCCACAGATTCAAGTGAGAACCAGTCACTGATTTCAATGGGTTTCAGGGACTTCGAGTTTGTGTGTGCCTACGGGCTGCTCTAGAAGCAAGAGCCCGTGCTGGCATAAGGCCAGTTAGATCTAAAACAACATTGTGTGTGGTGTCCTTGATCTCCCACAGGGAAAGGCATTGGGACTCCCCACTCTTAATTTTCCGTTTTTCTTTCGATGAAGTAAATTACCATAGAAACTTGACCATATTAAAGTGTAGATTCCATTGTGTTGGTAAACAACCCTCTGACCACTTTAAATACCGATACAACTGTTTGTGCCAGATACGTAATGTGAAATTCCTCTTAGATGCTTATTGGAGAATTGACGTATTATCTATGATCTCATTTTTTTACCACAGAATTAATTTCCTTTTTTAATTTGATTGTGTTCAATCAGGAGTTTCTCGTAGATGAGCAGTACCTACACTGCACCTCACGCAGTGCACTGTAGGCATTAAAGGTTTCTGCAGCGTTCCTTCGGCCCCTAGCTTACGACTCCCTTCATTCCTTTTACTGTACCTCCGTTCATATTATCTTTCCTCCATTTTACTTTTCACCCTTTCTTAACCATTGTTTCCTGGCGTTGCAACTGCTTTGCGGTTTTCCTCCTGTTACACCTTTCAAACGTATTTACTCTCAATTTCCCTCTCAACGCCGAGTGACCTCGTAGGTCTCATCGTATACTATTCCTATTCCTGTTCAATCATGAGTTGCAATCCAATTTCAGATTTTTATTTGAAATTATCATATTATATTTGAGTGCCAGTTTCTGACGTCATTGAATCTGTTTGCTTTATATAGATGTGTGTTATGTGATGTATAAATCTCCTCAAACAATACCAGAAAAAGTAGCCTAATTTTACCACATATAAACTCCTTTGAAACGCTGTATTTCAGTCATTTGTGGTCAGAGTCGTGACGGGCATTTTAAAGCAGATTAGTGTATTAAGTGTCTATTCCATCGTTGCGTATGACGTCAGGGATTGTAACAGAATCGCACATCTGTGAACTGGCTCAGAAATATGTAATGTTAACAATAAATGCGTTGAACGCGTTTTACGTTTGCTAGCTGAAAAGGTCACTTTAATTCCACTCATGCGTCATTGCTTGTACAGGTCTGCTGGTGGTGCATATTTGAGCATTTTGTTGCATCTCATTGACACGTTTTGTGGTTCAGAGTATTTAAGTATTATGGCTACTTCGAAGTTGAAGTTCGAACATTACCTGCGTCCTGTGTAAATTTACCCCCCGACAACTGACAACTACGCACCATGCGTAGTAATACAAATTGTTTGTTTGTATGGTGTTTTTACGTTGCATGGAACCATTGGTTATTCAGCAAAGGGACCAACGGCTTTACGTGACTTCCGAACCACGTCGAGAGAATGAACTTCTATCACCAGAAATACACATCTCTGACCCCTGGGTGGAATGCCCGAGAATCGAATTGGCGGTCACCGAGGTGACAGGCCAAGACCATACC
>NC_087215.1:19966598-19984098 GCF_015104395.2 Macrobrachium nipponense | reverse complement strand
TTGGAGACATCTTGCAGTTATCTTTTTATTTTTTCCAAGGCCATCGACTTGGTCTGGCTTAAGGCTTGAGTGAACACAATTCTTCGTGTAGCATAAAATTCCACAGTGCCCACTGATTTAAAGTTACTTAACGGGTAACTCCATCTCTTTATGTCATTCATGGTGCTATACCTGGCGAATTCCTTGTTGCTCATGAAGTACCACTGGGCTACGTTCTCTGCCCTCCCTTATTCCTTCAGATGACCTTTATACCTCTTGTTCCACTCACTCAGATGCAAATAATGCTTCTTTTTCACACCCTCTCGTCTCTTCTCTCTGGAGTTTCTTTGGAGATAAATGTCAGATTCACTTATTCTGTTGTGAAGATACGAATGACAGGTAACACCATTATCTGAGACATGCGGTAAAGAGGACTACTGAATGCAGTGCAGGGCTTCTAGATTAAAATTCCTTCCAGTCACTCTTCCCTGTAAACTTTCAGGTTTCTGTGCTATTTGACAGATCAGGGAAATACTAGAACCCCCTGGCGTATGTCATTATTTCAGTTATTATAGGAATACATATATATATAGTAAGTTTGTTTTTCGTGTGTTTCTTTATTGCATTCCTAATTTAGACGTGTTTTGATACTGTTTCCCATACATGCCTGGAAGTCTGTGCTTTCTCTATATTTCCCTTAGAATGGTGCAACAAATGGACTTCCTCTCGTCCATAGCTGGATTTTTATTTCCATCCCTGACTCAGTCACAAAGTCACATATCCTCCATACCGTACACATTACAGTCATCATTAAGTGTCCAGTTTTCCATGTTATTTCTGGACTATTCCCATAGAACTTAAGCCCTTTTGTTTACGCGTTGCCTTATGATCTCTGTCTGTTTAAGGTGATCCATCATCACCCGTCAAAAGTCTCCCAGTTATTCACTATATATTTTCTTATATAAAATCAAAAAAATAAGAGACAAACACATTTCTTTGTTTTTTGATAACTGTACCAGAAAGTAAAGGTAAGCTACTTTTGTCTCTCTGACTCGGGGGCTATAAATGTGTAAACTGCTTCGATCGAACTGGCAAAAAGCTACCAAATTCCTACGCTTTCATGTTTTCAGTCATATAATAATAAAGCATTCAACTGCTGTCAAATTGTAACCCATTATTATTGTGTTCATTCGGAAGAACCCACAAAGGAAACACAGGTGTACCCACAGATGTTTCTGTACAAATTCCGAACAGCTATGTTGCATCTGGGTGCAGATGTCCCAGGTTGGGAAACTGTATAGGGTTTGAAGTAATAGCGAACGATCTAGAAACAAAAAATGTATTCTTTTTATTTTTCATCATACGAAAAAATTATCTTATTAATATTTTTTTTCATTTCTTTCCCGTCCTGTCACACGTACCGTAAATCGGTGAATTTTAAAGATTATTAAGTCTGAATATGTGATGTAACAATTGTTACCGTCACTTTATTTGGAACTATAGTGACCAGTGGCGGATCTAGAAATCTTTCATTGGGGTGCCACTTGGGATCACACACATACATACATACATACATATATATATATATATATATATATATATATATATATATATATATATGTGTGTGTGTGTGTGTGTGTGTGTGTGTGTGTGTATTTATGTATGTACACATATTTACACACAGTAGTAATTGTTGTTGTTATTTTCGTTATTGTAGTTGTTGTTGTCGTTGTTGTTGAAATAATCATTAACTAAGCAAAATTCTTTGCTACTAATAATGATTTATTGAAAGAAAACAATGTTGCGTTATCCATATCCAGGGTAGGGAGGGGGGCGGGGCATGTGCCCAGGTGGGCCCCCTTTAAATCCGCCACTGATAGTAACTGCACGCAGGAGTCGTTCTCTGTCTGGATTAGTGGGAATCTAATCCTCCATCTATTAAAAAATGGACATTAATTTCATTGAATAGCAGTTATCTGGAATTTCCCTTCCTCGCGAGCATTGTCAGTCAAAGAAGTAACATTTCTGATAATTGCCTCATACGATCATAACTACAGCTAACATTTAGCCAGTTATTATTATTATATTACTATTATAGTTTAAGAAGACCACTGAGCTAAAATATAAGGAATATGCTTTTACACTGGAACACACGTACACATTGAATACAGTTGCTCGTTTCCATACAAACAAACAGAAAGATTGAAATTGAAAATTCAAAATAAATTAAGATTTAAACAAATTTTATTAATTAAATATTTAGCCAAAACCGTTGATGTTCAGCTGAGAAAAAACAACAACGCACGATATACTCGAATGTCTCTACGCTGTCTTTAAGAAATATTCAAGATCATGAGTGAAATTTCCGATTTCTTAAGGCAGTCAACGGTAAAGATTTATACAGCATTCTCTCTCTCTCTCTCTCTCTCTCTCTCTCTTACACACAATCATATATATATATATATATATATATATATTATATATATATATATATATATATATATAAAAGGTTCAGGAGGTCCATTGATACTTCACATGAAGGCCAATATTTATTTTAAAACGTTTCGCACATCATCAACTTTGTGCATCTTCAGTCTGTTAAAAGAGAAATGCATATATTAAAAACTAAAAATAAGGATTCACAATAGTAATCATGTTAAAATGCAATAAAAATATAAACAGTTAAAAAAGAGGAAGAAGAACCACTGAGGTAACCAACCAACTAGAGTGGAAGGAAGGCAAGTTTAAAACGTTTCGCACATTCCTTGCCTTCCTTCCACTCTAGTTGGTTGGTACCTCAGTGGTTCTTCTTCCTCTTTTTTAACTGTTTATATTTTTATTGCATTTTAACATGATTACTATTGTGAATCCTTATTTTTAGTTTTTTAATATATGCATTTCTCTTTTAACAGACTGAAGATGCACAAAGTTGATGATGTGCGAAACGTTTTAAAGAACCTTTTATGTCTACGCTCCTGTATACCTCTTATATATATACATATATCTTATATATATATATATATATATATAATATATATATATATATATATATATATATATATAATATTATATATGTATATATATATGTGTGTGTATGTGTGTGTGTGTGTATATATATACATACATATATATATAATATATATATATATATATATATATATATATATATATATATATATTGCATGTGTTTTGTATATGATGCATTGTTGACGTGAGATGTTTAGGGGAAACTGCAGAAACTAGTAAAAGACTGTGGGCATGTTTGCAAGAGTAGAAATTTGAGAGTGACTGCAGGCAAGATTAAGGGTATGAAGTTGAAGAACAGAAACGAGGAATATGGAGTATGTAATGTTAATTTGGACAGTATAAGAATTTGGGAGCAGGTATAACGGATGAAACAAGATAAGAAACGGGTTCGTACAAGAGATTAGGATGATCCTACAACTATCTACAGACGCCAGAGCGGGAGTGTACGAAGGGATCACTGAACCGACTCTTCCTGGCTTACATTGAAGAGCTGAGGATACAAATAAAAGAAACAATAAAGCTTTGAGTTGAACTGATCGTTAGTAACAAGAATTCTTAAGGCGAAGGATTTGGAGATACATAGAAGTTATAATGTAAATGTAAGTGAAAGGTTGGTATAAGAGTATTTGAGACGAGTTGTTTTTGTGGGTGAAAACGTACATTATTAAAAATGTTAGGATGAGAGAGACAGAAGACCCTAGAATTTAGGTTGGATAGATGATTCAAATCAAAGGACCTTGACGGAAAGCTGCAGCGTTTGTTGTGGTGTTTGATGTACTGCTGATGTTCCCTTCTGTTTGGGTGGTGGGTTGTTGGTCTAGATTAAGACGGCCCTATGCCCGTATATGGCTTCTTGTCTAGAGGCATCCGGTAAGTTTGACCAAGTGTGGACAAGGAAACTGTTGTGGACCTCTGGGCTCTACAAGCGAAGTGAGACAAGATTTTTTTTCTATTGAGTTAAGTTAGTTTTTATAGCGACTTGTAATTTAGAAAGGTGATTCTGATGTACGTACAACACACTCTGATTTTCCGGTAGGCCGAGTCAGTGAGTTTCTCTCTCTCTCTCTCTCTCTCTCTCTCTCTCTCTCTCTCTCTCTCTCTCTCTCTCTCTCTCTCAGCTGTCGTCCCTAATATCATTACTAGAATGATTAGTATTGCAGTCATTTTTCTGTTTTAACATTACGGTTTTTGACAGCTGTTTTCTTCAGCTTATATTTTGGATGCCTTTTAAGATAAAACCGAGAAGACATTGTATGATTGAAGTGACAGCTACCCTTTGCTTGCTAAGCTTATTTCATTGGTTTTAAGTCTGCCAAATAATTGTTGAAAAACTCGATGGAATGTTAATTTTTCACATAAAGCATGCTTAAAAGAAACTTATCAACAAACTAGCAACATTGTTTTAAAAATCCCCATGTATGGACTGTGATTCATCTGATTGGGCCAGACGAATAAAGAATTAAGTTAAGCGACCAAATAAATTCCCTTCCACCCCCCACCCCGACCCCACCTCCCACCCGGGAAGGGAACGTTCGTGAGCTTCAATTACGCTGTTCATCTCAGGCTCATCAAGGCAATTTTCAGGTGAGTGCTTCACAAACTTTCAACAAACGTTTTTTTTCATATACTTAGGACGTTAGTGATATTGTAACTCGATATACAGTAAATTATGCGTTTTCTCACTGATTTTAGACCTGTCGCATGCACAAATATAGTGATGCACAAAAATCGTACAAAAACATGTACAAACCTCATTTTCACCTTTCGAGGGAAATTAAAGGTTTTTCCATTTCTTAGAAAGACTTCCTTTATTGATTGTTGTTTTAAACATTCGTCCTCATTTAGCGAGCAAACGACAGCATATAGAGTACTGAAATATATTTATATAAGTCCAAAATGGAACTGGCCAAAACAATAATACCTACTCCTTTTGTGCATCTAAGTGAAAAATCACGTCGATTAGCCTCGTCATAGTATGCTAACAAAATGGAATATTATCGCTCCAGGAAACAGCTTAACATAACAGAATAAGAAACTTGCGGTTGTCAGTAAGTCTCGTCAGAGTCCTTATAACCTCTCTCCTCTGGTTAATTAATCCAAGCAACCGAGTTAATCCAGAACAGCTGTTTCTCATCTGAAGATCAGTCAACCTCAAATGTATGAGCTTCGCGTACAGTGAAATGACTTTGCATTCTCTTAATCTTAGATGTTGTGGTTATCTTTTTTTTTTTCTTTCTTTTTTTAACTGAGTTTTCATTATGATCCCTCTTTTATGTTATGTGTAGTTGAGAATGCATTAGAGTAAAGATGAAAGATTTTGAATGCCTTTGTTTCACATTATATATATTATCTCTCTCTCTCTCTCTCTCTCTCTCTCTCTCTCTCTCTCTCTCTCTCTCTCTCTCTCTCTCTCTCTCTCTCTCTCTCTCTCTCTCTCTCTCTCTATATATATATATATATATATATATAGAGAGAGAGAGAGATAGAGAGAGAGAGAGAGAGAGAGAGAGAGAGAGAGTATATATATATATATATATTATATATATATATATATATATATAGAGAGAGAGAGAGAGAGAGAGAGAGAGAGAGAGAGAGAGAGAATATGTATTTGACCATAGCAAGTAATTCACAGGTTCGTCCTTGAAGTTCATCTAGTGGAAATAAAATAGGCTGCCAATTTCCCTATCTTCCCCAACTTTCCTAAGGAATAAACGATCGTGGATATGCATCCTCTGTATTCCTCAAAAACTTTTCACGCGCTGAAATTTCCTGTAGAGTTTCATAGATTTATTTTGGCCAGACACGTTGGAGGAAAACTAGAGGTGCAATGAGTGAGGGATCTATAAGAATTCCCAGCGTTTACGAAATCTACAGCATAACAGCAGCCATCTTGAATCAGCTGATAGTTGTAGTGACGTATACATCGCGATGCCCTAAAAACATTACATTAACCCCTTGTGTACAATGTCATTATCAATTGGAAGAACATAAAATCGATTATGAATATGTTTTCTTCATTTTATAGTAGTGTTTGTTTCATAGTGAGTGCAATATGGCTAGTTATAGGCGTTTCAAGTACTGGGACTCAATCAATGTCAGAAGAAGAAAGGATAAATTTAAAGTAAGTTTTTCATATTTTGATCAGAGTCTTTTTCATTTCGTTGTGAATCCAAGTTGCTTTTTATTTGGTAAGTAAGTACCTTATGCAGGTATTCAATTATAATAATTTTAAGCGTTAAGACGGAGCTATTGGGTAACCACAGCTACCTGTCAAATGCAGTGCGAGTGACAGCATCCTAGTAGGTAGGTATTACCTAATTTTATTTCACAACCTGTCAAATAGCCTAGCTAACTACCTACCTAGTATGCAGAAGACTTGCGTTCTATTATAGTTTTAGCTAATCCCTTTCGTATTTTGAGTGTATCCATTTGTAAAGGGATCCAGGCTAAGTAGCTGACTGAGGAGGTTGAAAAGAGTTTGGCAGGTAGCTACCCATACAGGTAGTTCTGGGCTTTGAACGCAAACTAGCCTACCTAGGGGTTGGATATCTTTGTCAGGGCCGGTGATTCTACGAGGCCAATGCCCAGCACGATTGCCCAGGTCTGTTTCTTGAAAACCATGGTGATTCATACCACCTAGGCTAATTGTGTTTGTACCCTAACCTAAATACTAGGGTAGGTTTGGCAGACCAGCCTTAGGTAGTGCATAAGAATGGGCCAGGTTAGCCTGCTGAGAGGATTTCACTAGCCTGCATAATAAATATATACCTAGTAGGCTAGTAGCTATTCGAATTCTTTTATTGTATACTCATTCTGACCAAACCTGTGAGCCATTCCTTAGTCAGAATATAATTATTCCACATACAGCGACCTTAGAATTGAATAAAAAATGCTTTCCAATCTATGTATGTTAACTTCCAGCATTTTTAAAGTTTTGTTGGTACACTACTCCTCTCTTCCCTAACTATAGTATTTGCTCTTAAACATTGTGGGCATAAAAATTTACATGTGCTCAAGTATGTATGGAGCATACTAAGTACTGTGTGGTTCCATCCACTACATTCAGGATACAGTTCTGAGTTCACCCCTCACATGTTTGACAGCAAACTTGTGACCATTTTCCTGACTAGTAATTTCTTTCACTCCAAAAACCATGAGATTGTTCGTCTGAGTGCAGTTTCAATTCATATTTGAACAAGCTATATACTTATTTGGATTAACCTTCAAATCAAAAGTAATTTTTATTTTATTCATTTATTTATAATTTCCCAAGCAATAAGTTTACTATTATGTCTGATAATCTCTGTCAGTTTTGTGTGTTTTGGGTTTGTTTGTTAATTTTAGATGTCCTAATAGATAGACAGTTGCTTTCCAAATGGCAAGAGGCTTTGGCCACAACAGGGAATATTGTGAGTGACAGAGACATCCATTGCAGTGGAATATGGCTATATGTACCAGTTAAATTGCAGATATAGCTGTCTGCTATCAGCAAAACCTCTTTGAAAAGTAGATCTAGTATATTACCAGGAATATGAGACGGCTTTCCAATCATCTGGTGAGGGGAAGAGAAATAAGAGTGTCAGAGCTGACCTTTCATACTGATACAGTATGTGAATCCAAATGCAAGCCAGGCCGTACTTCATATGAAACCCCCAGCAGTAACAAAAGGTGCTTTAGGATTAAGGAGGTATTCCATACATTTTTTCTAATGGTAGTCAAATATGTAGCCCAAAGTACTGTATTGGTGTTATAATATGTATTTGTTCCGACACGGCATACAAACCTTCGGTCCTTTTACAATAGGAAGGTACTAGCGGCAGCTGGATAGGTCGTAAGCTTTCGAACAAGGGGTTCGGTAGTTAACTGCTTGTCCGACAGGCGCGCGCGCGCGACTGGGAGGTAAACAAATCACTTTTGCTTTCGGCCTCACAGCGAGTGGACGTGTGTGTTCGACGCTCTCTGCCCGCTTCTCGTCGTTTGCTTTCTTGAGTATATGGTTGTGTTTGTGTATGAAAGAATTCATTGTAAGTACAATCATTTCTCTCTTTTCATATTATTTTGAACTTTTATTGGTTAATGATGGAATCTCCTCGCCTCGCTACCCACGGAGACTATGCCCGGGTACCGAAGGGCGTAAATGCGGGAAGTTCCGCTCTTTCCGGAGATAGACCCTCATATTTTGTGCGCTCGGTGTCGGGGGCGCGAATGCACCCGAGCCGAGCCATGTGATGTTTGCAATAATTGGTCAGAGGCGCAGTGGACTTTGTATGAGGGCAGGAAGAAGCGAAGGCCTGCAAAGGAGTCGTCGGAAAGCTCTCCCGCGACTCCTTTGGTGACGGACACTTCGTCTTCTTTCCTGCCGCCCGCTCAACTTCCACGTCTCGCGCCTTCCCCTTCGGGGGGGGTTTCTAGGTCCTTCTCCTCTCCGACTTGTCGAGTGTGGAGGAGGGGCGCTAGATACCCTGACGTCGAGTTGTACTCTGGGTCCTCTATCCGTTCGTCTTCGCGCGAACGGGTAGAGGATCCCCCTAATCACCCGACTTTTGCCTCCTCAGGTGCGGTTGCCGCGAAGGATGACCTCGGACAGGTGCATCGTTGGGGCTGCAGGGCGTGCCGAGTGTCCAGGGGCTGCTCTACCATCTCGCTGGCTCCGTGGCGTCACCCATGCGACGGTTACGACCCCACCACCACGACCCTTACAACACCCGGCTACGCTTCACCTCCTCACCTGGTGTACACACCCCGCAACGCGGTCCTCTGTAACACCTACTACATCGGTGCAGGGCCAGTCGCCGTACCTCGGGGGAGTGTGATGCCGCCACCTGGGTTTGCCGTGCTGCCGCGACCGGACTTTGTGTGCCCGAAGAGCTCGCCCCTGGACCTCCCACCGGTACCTAGGATGTCTGTGCCGCTGGTCCGCCCATCTGGACCGCCTACACAGCCTGCCGTACCTGCCGTACCTGCCCAGCTGCTGTCCACGGACGTGACGTTGACCACTGCTGCCGTTCCTGTACCTGCTCCTGCTGTCTCTACTGCCGTTCCTGTGATGCCTGCACCTGCTGACGTTGTTCCTGTTCCCGGCGCCGCTGCTCCCGATGCTGATCTGTTCGGACAGGTGCGTCCGGGCCCTGTTGCTTCGGCAACAGCAGCCCCGGCTCCGCTCTGGATGACAGATCTGACGTCGGTCCTGAGGAGGTTGACGAAGAAGAAGAAGAAGAGGAGGAAGGTGTCGTCGTCGTCTTCATCGTCTTCTTCGTCGTCGTCGTCGTCTGCCGCCTCTTCCCTTCTTCTTCTAAGGCTCCCCCCCCCGCCGAAGAAGAAGGGGTCGCCTCCCCCCTCCCTAAGAAGTCTCCTTCGGGAACTTCTAAGGGCCCGTCTCGCTCTGGTGAGACGGGGGTTCTTCCGCTGGTCACCCTGCTCCTTCGGGGGCAGGACCCGTCTCTTCTTCCGCAAGGAAGAAGACTAACGGGGACCAGAGGAGTGCCGGCTAACACCGGCACTTCCTCACCTGCTGTCAGTGGTTCGGCGGCCACGGCAGCAGGGTCCGTCTCGGCCTCTCGTTCGCGAGAGGTACGAGTGTACGGTCGCCTAACAGCGGCCGTACAGCCAAGAACCAGACCTCTGAGTCAGCTCAGCGTCAGGTTCACGGCACGGAGCGGAAGACTGGTGACAGCGCTCACGCGACTCTCACCAGACCAGCTCTCGCTCTCGCGGCGAGCAGGTGGCTACCCTGGGCGGAGTGACGGTCCATGACCGGCCACGGGCTTGAGGCTGGGAAGAGGTCCCCCCTGTTCGCCGGCTCCAGCCACGGCTGGTACCAGCGAACTGACGCACCGTGAGGATACGCACCGATCTCACCGTGACAGTGGAGCTCGCCGGTCGACCTGACCGTCACTCTCCACAGAGAGCGATCGGGTACGGCGACCAGCACCAGCTCCTCTGACACACGATACCGGGGCCGCTGTTCTCGGTCCAGCCGTTCTCCACAGCGAGACGGCTCGACTAGGTCTGCAGCTCGATCGCCACCCAACGCGGGTTGGCGATCGCCTGCAGTCTTCCAAGCCCACTGGTTCTGCCAGCGAGCGAGGAGGGAGCGTCAGGTCTGCCTCTCCCATACCTTCAACCTCCTCGGGTTACACCGGGAGGGGCGAGGTTATTGAGGAGTGATCGTGAGGGGTGCGCCCCTCAGGATCCCACCACGTCGTCGTACGTACCAGGCACGGTTCTCGGACCAGCCAGGTCGTACGCACAGGTGGTTGGAGGAGACCGAGAGGGTCTGTCGCTGTTCCTCCCCTTGAGGGAGGGGGGTCTCGGGAGATGCTCCTGTTTGAGGGACTGAATGGTCCGACTCCGCAGGACGCAGTCACTCCTGAGATCCAGAGGAACTTTGCCAGAGGTTATTGCCGCTGATTCGTCAGCACAACGACCTCGCGGAAGGATCGCCGCTACCATCCGAGCCCACGTCCCGGCTCGAGTCGTTCTGGGGCCCGAAGAGGGAACCCAGACCGACGGTGGGTTTGCCGCGTTCTGAGCTTGCGGACTCATTGCTGGACCAGGTTTGATCACTTGTCTCCGGACAAGACGGTTCGCTCAAGTCTGGCAGGTCGAGCAAGCTGCTTCCACCTCCTCTGCTGCGACAGCGGCGTTTTACGTGCCATCTGAAGACCCGATGCCGCCCAAAACAGGTGAAGCCCGGAGTTTAGCCAGGCTGACTCCGGGTGTGTCTCTGCAGCAGCTCCTGTCCGAGAACCTGTGGTTCTCGCAGCAAGAGGCACTCGGCCTGGAATCTACCGCCATGGCAGCTTTCCAGGCCGTCTCCTGGCTAGAATCTGTGGTCCCTCACAGTATCTAAGGTCGCAGCCAACTCCGGGGGAATTTCTCCCGAAGATGACTCGGCCTTCAGGAGACTTTGCCAGTCTGGAGAAGAGCATCTCCTTCCTTGCCCACCAGACGGTGAACCTGTGGGCCAACCTGGTTCTCCGACGAAGGGACGCTGTCCTTACTCGGGTTTCCAGGGCGGCCGGGTGAAGCGGCGTTGGGACTTCGCAACGGACCTTTACGGAGTTCCACGTCTCTCTTCCCAGGAGAGATGGTGGACGCTGCGGTGGACAGACGGCGCACTGACGACAGTGACCGTCTGGTTTCACCAGCAGTCTCGAAGGCTTCTGGGCAGCCTCGGACTGCGGCCAAGTCTAAGAGCTCGGCTAGCGCTTCCTCGTGGCTAGACGGTAGCTGCGTCGAAGCCCCGCCGGGGAAAGACTCTGTCTTCTTCGACTTCTCCTCCCAAGGGGAGCCGTAACCAGCCCTCCTCCCAGCCCTCCTCCCCTCCCGTGGGAGGCTCTGGGAAGAAGTCGAAGAAAAGGGGGGAAACGCTAGGGACGGCGTTCCTCATTTCCTCACCTGCTGCCGGGAAGTGGGGGGGTGTGGGGCCTGGCCAGCCATTGGGCAACTTGGCAGCGCTACGGCGCCGAGACCTGGATTGTAGATGTCCTTCGTGGAGGGATATCTATTACCCTTCGAATCTCGGCCACCCCTCACCTCCAACCTGGTCCACAGCGTCGTACTTCCAGGGTCATCGAAGGACTTACAGCATTGAGACAGGAGATCAAGACCATGCTGAGCAAGAGAGCTGTAGAAATCGTCACGGATCAGTCCCACCGGGCTTTTTACAGCCGCTCTTCCTGGTGGAAAAGTCTACGGGAGGCTGGCGCCCGGTGATAGATCTCTCTCCCCTCTGGAACCGGTTTGTTCGCCAGACCCGGTTCACGATGGAGACGGCACGTTACAGTGCTCGACTCCATCAGGGAGAACGATTTCATGCTTTCAGTGGACTTGAAGGATGCGTATTCAAATACCCCATTCATCAGTCCTCCAGAAAGTACCTCCGCTTCATCCTCGACGGGACGGTGTACCAGTTCAGGGCACTTTGCTTCGGTCTCTCAACCGCCCCACAGGTGTTCACGCGAGTGTTCACTCTGGTGTCTGCTTGGGCCCATTCGCACGGGATACGTCTGATGAGGTATCTCGACGATTGGTTGAGTCCTGGCGAGCTCCCGCTCGCAGTTGCTACAGGACAGGGATCGGCTGCTCAAGTTCTGTCGCGATCTGGGGATCGTTGTGAACTTCGAAAAGTCCGATCTCGAGCCCAAGCAGAGGATGAAGTACCTGGGTATGCTGATCGACACGGTAGCAGGGCGAGTCTTCCCCGCAGACTCGCGATCAGCAGATTCAGGAGGCAGCCAACCAGTTTCCTGTCTCGCAGGAACAGGTAGCTCAGCGATGGCAAGTCGTGATCGGACACCTGTCGTCACTCGAGAAGTTAGTCCCTCACGGGCGTCTTCACCTGCGGTCTCTTCAGTGGAGACTAAAGGAGAGTTGGTCACGGAGGCGACGGATCCCCCAGCTTTCCAGTGTCACTGACACAGGAGGTGAGGCAGGACCTAGCCTGGTGGCTGGACGACAGGAACCTCTTAAGAGGTAGTGCCTCTGCGCACTCCCCCCCCGGACATGCAGCTGTTCTCAGACGCATCGAACCGAGGGATGGGGCGCACACCTGGAGGAGTTGCTGACTTCAGGAGTGTTGGGACGAGAACGACAAGCACCTTCACATCAATGTACTGGAACTCAAGGCAGCGTTCCTTCTCTCTCCAAGAGTTCCAGGACCGCTTGGATGGGACACTCAGTGGTGTTGATGTACGACAACACCACGGTGGTGGCCTACGTCAACAAACAGGGGGGCCTAGTGTCTCTCCCCGTTGTACCCAGTTGACTCGGCAGGTGCACGAGTGGGCCGAGGCACTCATAGAGCTGTCGCACGCTACATTCCAGGGAAGAGGAATGTAGTAGCAGACACGCTCAGCCGTCGGGATCAGGGTGATAGGGACCGAATGGTCCTCTACACCAGGACGTGGCGGAAAGGCTCTTCGACCTGTGGGGGCGACCAGTCGTGGATCTGTTCGCCACCCTGCACAACAGGAAGCTCCAGGTGTTCTTCTCGCCGTGCCGGACCCATGGGCATGCTGCAGAGGACGCTCTTCAACACCCGTGGGACAACCTCTTCGTCTATGCCTTTCCCCCGTTCAGCCTGATTCGCAAGGTGATCAGTCGAGCACTGGTCACCCCCGAATCTCAGGATGATCCTGGTGGCTCCCAAATGGCCACAGGCCATTTGGTATCCGGACCTGCTGGCTCTTCTCGCAGGAGAACCGAGAGAGATTCCCCCTTGGCACAACCTTCTCGCCCAGCCACACACGTCGAGCGGTACCACCGCGCAGCCTCCAGTCCCTACGTCTTCACGGCTGGCTGTTATCCACCATCTCTTGCGAACGAGAGGCTTTTCTCGTAGCGCAGCAACAGAGATGGCTGGAAACGTCCGTCAGTCCTCTGCAGCTGTGTACCAGGGGAAGTGGGCCGTCTTCTGTGGTTGGTGTCGTAGACGGGGTCTATCCTCCTCTCAGAGCCACTCTTCAGCAGGTAGCGGATTTCCTCGTTTTTCTTCGCCGAGAGAAGCTCCTCTCAGTCCCCACAGTCAAAGGATACAGAGCCGCCTTGGCGCTCGTCCTGAAACTGAGGGGATTGGACATCTCGAACTCGTTCGAGATCTCCTTGCTTATGAGGAGCTTCGAAAGGTCTTGCCCACCCAGGGAACTCAGGCCCCCTGCGTGGGATGTGACTCTCGTCTTAGGAGTCTGACTCGAACGCCGTTCGAGCCACTCCGAGAGTCGTCAGACAGGGATCTGACCCTCAAGACCCTCTTCTTGCTGGCCCTGGCATCGGCGAAGAGAGTAGGGGAACTTCATGGTCTTTCCTATGATGTAGCGACACTCCAGGGGATGGGGATCCGTGACGCTCGATTTCGTCCCGAACTTCGTTGCGAAGACTCAGAAACCGTCGATCCCTGACGACAGGTTCGAGTCATTCACGATTCCCTCCCTATTGGACTTCACCGATAATGATGCGGATGAGATGCTGCTTTGTCCTGTGAGGGCGCTACGGCGCTATCTGAAGAGAACTCGACACCTCAGGTCCTGAGTGTCGACGCCTCTTCGTTAGCACCGGGTCACCAAGAAAGAAGTATCCAAGAACACTCTTTCATTCTGGCTGCGTGAGGTCATCAGGAGGGCGTATGAGGCTGATGGTAGTGACGACATCCGTACGTCCCGTCCGAGAGCTCACGAAGTCAGAAGTATTGGCCCCTCGTTGGCGTTTCGTAAGAACTTCTCCGTGGCGCAGGTCCTGAAGGCAGGGTCTGGGTCTAACCAGACTACCTTTACGTCCTTCTACCTTCGGGATATAGCCCACAGGTCCTTGGATACCTTTTCCTTAGGACCCGTGGTGGCTGCTCAACAAGTTGTGTAGCTAACCCAGACCCTCGTAGCTGAAACAGCATCGAGTCCTGGTGTGACGTGTGGATGGATGTGTGAGTGAGTGAGTGACTGGCTCCCTCTTCCCATCTTTTCCTCCTCCTCTACCTGTGGGCAGAGGGCCACGGTCGTCACTACGCTGGATGAGGACGAGATGCAGGTGAGCTATATGACAGAGCCCCATCCTATCCCTTTCACTAGGGATAGGAGCAGAATATCCACCACTTCCTTCTACAAGGGGGGGAAGTGGATGCCTACAAGAGTCAAACCCATGACTTTATATTTGCTCCTGTACAGGAACAAGTCTTACATTGCTGGTACGAAGAAGATACGCTTTGCCTCTCTCTTAGTACTCGGTCCAGAGGTCTGACCATTGATCCTGCGGTGCACACCCCGATCAATCGGACAGAGGCTTGGATCCCTCCCTCGCTCTTACGACCAGGGAGGCTTCCAAGGTTGGGCGAACACCAGTCTGTTCACAAAAGACTCAGATTCCTCCCACCAAGAAGTGAGTCTTCCTATTGTAAAAGGACCGAAGGTTTGTATGCCGTGTCGGAACAAATGACAATTTGTCTAAAATTGCATTTTCATACAATCAACTTACCTGTCAGATATATACATAGCTAAGACTCCGTCGTCCCCGACAGAAATTCAAATTTGTTCATGAAACTTACCTGACAGATATATATATAGCTGTATTCTCCGAAGTCCGACAGAATTTCAAAATTCGCGGCACACGCAGTGGGCGGCCAGGTGGTGGTACCCATTCCCGCCGCTGGGAGGCGGATATCAGGAACTATTCCCATTTTCTATTCATATTTTTTCTGTCGCCGGTCGGTAAACAACTGTTTACAGACCTCCGCCTAGGATTTTGAAACTTCATTAGCCGCTTAAGTATCCTAATTATTCTTACGATTATTGACTTGGATTTGTGGCTAGGCATACGCTATCGTAAATTTTTCATTGCAATTGATGTCTGAGGCTAGTTAGCCTAGTTTCAGATTTTGTTGTCTGCATGGGGGATGGTGAAGCTACCGGAACTTTCGGTAGACACTCGCTTAGTGTATATGCGTTTTACTTGTTTTCTTTGCATAGGTTCAATGTAATTAGTGTAATGTGTGACTGATTACGGAGAAGTAGGATTCATGTACGCATTTTTAGACGTGTTTAGAAATCAGGAGTTTCCTCCACAGTAACAGAAGTTAGAAATAATGAACCTTCTAACCTCCTGTAGATTTTATTTTGCCTAACCCTGTGGTATGGCTTACGGGCCTAGAAGAAGTGTCTGCTAGAGGATTACATCAAGTAATCTTAGACTAAAGTGCTCGCTCTCCAATCAGTGTTGTGAAGTGTAGTGCCCCTTGTGTTGTGGAGGGGGCGTCAGATCGGCCCCATAATGCCTCTAGGCCTGGACCTCTGTCGGACTCCCAGGACTCAGGGAGAGGGCATGTCGAAAGCCGCAAGAGGGTTACGGGGGCTCCCCACCGATCTGGCGTCCTTCGGCAGAACCTGTTGACGCTTCCCAGGCTGCAAAAGATCGTGCACGCGCACGAATCTTGAAGGATTGCTTCTCGTCCTCCGAGGCGTCCTCCCCGCGCAAGGGTTTGGAGCTCTCGGAAGGACTCGCGCCTCTCTAAGAAGCTTTAGAGAAGGAGGACGCTTCACGTCCTCTCTCTCGTTAGGAGGGAACGTCAGATCGGCCCCATAACGCCTCTAGGCCTAGACCTCTGTCGGACTCCCAGAAACCAGGGAGAGGGCATGTCAAAAGCCGAAGGAGGGTTACGGGTTTTTTCATGCTGATCTGGCTTCCTTTCGGCAGGTCCTGTTGTCGCTTCCCAGGCTGCCGAAGATCGAGCACGTGCACGAAGCTTCAAGGGTTGTTTCTCGGCCTCCGAGGCATCCTCCCCACACAGGGGTTGGGGCTCTCGGAAGGGACTCGCACACCCCCTAAAGAAGCTTTAGAGAAGAGGACGCTTCACGTCCTCTCTCGTCACGAGAGGATGAGGAGTAAAGAGACCACTTTACCCTTTTAGAAGAATGCACTGGCTCTTTTTCTAAGGGACATTTAAGGAGGCTCATTCATCTTGCCAGAAGAGTGATTTGAGCCTCCTGCGAGTGAACGCTCATGTATATATCATTTATACATTATTAAGGAGGCTCATTCATCTTTCCAGAAGAGTGATTTGAGCCTCCTGCGAGTGACCGCTCATGTATACATCATTTATACATTATTAAGGAGGCTCATTCATCTTGCCCAGAAGAGTGATTTGAGCCCCCTGAGAGTGAACGCTCAATGTATACATCATTTTATACATATTAAAGAGGCTCATTCATCTTGCCAGAAGAGTGATTTGAGCCTCCTGCGAGTGAACGCTCATGTATAGAACGCTCATGTATATATCACTTGTACATTATTAAGGAGGTTCATTCATCTTGCCAGAAGAGTGATTTGAGCCTCCTGCGAGTGAACGCTCATGAAGTTAGAGCTGTTTCAACCTCGCTAGCATTCCAAAAGAATTTGGTAATCAAGGAACATTCTTGATTCCACCTTTTGGAGGAGCAACTCAGTATTCGTCTCCTCTCCTCATGGCGCTCCTATACGTTATGTAACGTTCGCTTTACTTCGAAAAGCAAGCTGATAAGTTTGACGGCCGGCAAGCTGCTTTGCACAGTCAAACAACTTATGCTCTGGTCGGCATAAGAAGGGCAATTTAGACGTGAGGAAGCTTTTGAGGTGCTCGACGTCCTATAAGTAGAGACATTCTCCAGGACGCTTCGGCAAGCACCTTGCGGAAGACGAAAGCCATACGTCTTCCTTTAGTGTTCACACTCTTCAGGAGCAGCGTGCGGCTCTCCATGGAGACTCGCATGAGGACGTCCCTTAAAAATATTCAACGTCATACGCAAAACGCGGTTCGTCATAACATTGAGATGTTGGCAAGGTCGCTCGCCAGGACGCCTCTTGGCGGGCCTTGCATGCATCAAGGCGCTCAACGAGTTCCTCTCTGAAACGTCGTTCAGAAGACTTGGTGTTCTCTGCTCAGACACGCTCGTAGCTAAGCATGACGTTTTTTGAGGACGCTCAGCAGGACGCTAAGCAGGTGACGCTTTTGAGGACGCTCGGCAGG
>NC_087215.1:19923895-19966098 GCF_015104395.2 Macrobrachium nipponense | reverse complement strand
GTTAGACATACGTTAACAGTTATTATCTTCGATCGAGAAGGTTCTCACGGACATGCAAAATCTTGCGTTGAACCTCTTAAGGATCGTTACGTTCCGTGTCTGTTCCCAAATAGGTTCTCTTTTATTAACGCGAACAGGGGCGAAAAAAAAAAAAAGAGATTCTCGATGCTCTTTGCGATAGGAGAGAGTCGTGGAATTGGCCCAAGTGATTAAAATAAATCATTTCATCATTCCTCGTAAGCGACCCCTTTCCGATTAAATGGGTAACGAAATCAGGAATGATGTAAGGATACTAGGAATTCTTTAGTTAACTTCGGTATGTGCATAAGACTTGACCATAACGTAGTCTTAAAGTGAATTCTCTACTACATTCATCTTCTCACTAAGCATGTACTCTAATAAGACCATGCTTTCGCTAAGTAAGCAAGAGCAGCATATATAATATAGAGTTCCGCTGCGTTAGAATCCTTTAATAATGTTACCTACGGTAAACAGCATTGAGATGTTGTAATATCTTTCTTATTGAAAGCTTCTTAGCAAAAGGCAGACAATATTTTATTTATGTGTGCTTAACTATCCCCTCAATCCGAGGCTAAAACCGCGATTGTAGGGGAGAGACACGGTTAGTCATTCCATCCCGCAGGAGAGAGAGACTGTAACCAAACAGTCATGACCGACACCTACATGGTACTGCGTTGGGTTCTAGCGATAGCAGTCTCCGTTAGCGTCTGGCCTACTCTTCCAGAGTTGCCAGCTACTCCATTCAATAAAGGAATCTTATAAAAATTATTATCGAACTTCAGGAAGTTCTTATTAATGCATATTTAAGTGAAACAAGACTTCGATAAATCTAGAAGCTAAGTAGGTGTTGTCTTAACAATCCCTTTAAGCGTAGTCCTTCCTAGGAAATTCCTGGAAGGATACTGGTAATTGAGTTGCTCAGCAAAGAAGTAACTACTGTATGTGCTTATGATTTGCCGTATCGTATTCTCATACAGCAGATACTCTACTACCTTCTTTCCCTGCCGAGGCAGATAGAGAAAGGAAAAATTTTTACTATCTTCGTTCTTTTCGTTAATAGAACGATAGAAAGAGTATATATATCTCCTTAAGGAAGGAAGTTAATCCAGGAACTCTTCAATCTTCGTGATTTCCTCATAAATCGCGGAAGAGACAGAATTCCTGTTCATCTGTAGGGTTTACGGAAGGAAGTAAATATTTCCTATCCGCCATCATACCCAAACGTTGATGAGATTCTTATAAGAAAACTCCCAAAGCTCTTGCCTCTTCATAACGAGGAAAGAGCATGAATGAAGGAGAGAGTCCGCATTGAGAGGAACTGCCAAACACAGGAGTCTTCTGAATAATGAAAAAATGGCTTCTCTTAGTATCAGAATCCTTCTGACAAAAGTGACGGCCGCCTGTGCGACATCTTGCACCTTTGCCAGGGGAAAGTTGCTCAAGTTAAAAACTCAAAGAGGAGTCTCGCGACTGACCTCTCTCTCATAAGAAGATTTGGAATATTCTGGCGCCTGGCTCCTTGCGCCTAGCGCCTGGCTCCTTGCGCCTAGCGCCTAGCTCCTTGTGCCTAGCGCCTAGATAGTTCCGCGCGCCTGGAATGTTCCGCACGCTAGAAAGGAGACTCGCTCCTGGAACGTTCCGCTTGCGTGGAAGGTCCCGTGCGCCCTGTTAGTTCCGAGCGCCTACTAGACCCCTTTTAGAAAGAGCCTCTTGCCCGGAAACGTTCAATGGAAGGATCGTTCTGATTGCCACTCTACTATAAGGCTCCTTGCTCTAGCCGTCTGTTTTTCTGGCGCAATTTGCGCCAGGCTGGCGCTTCGTCTCTTTGAAGGCGCCTTGCGCCAAGAAAAATTTTTCTAGAACGCGGCTCGCGCTCAGTTGCTGGAACGCGGCTCGCGCTAGTCTGTTTGCTGGAACGCGGCTCGCTGCTGGCTGTTGGAACGTGGCTCACGCTAGCTTGCTGGAACGCGGCTTCCTGGCTGGCTGTTGCTCAGTGTTCTCTTAGTTTTCTGAGAACACGCTAGATCATCCAAACTCCAAACATATACATTCTTCGTCTTTTCGGATGTAAGATGAAGAGACGCACTTTTTTAAAGGATGCCTTTTCAATGGCTATCCTTGGCAGTCTGGGACACTCTACAGAACCTGCCGAGGGGACGCCTGACCGACCGTGGGATTCTCTGAAACCTCCTTACGGCTTTCGACATTCCTTCTCCTCTGGGCCTGTGAGCTTGGAAGAGGTCTAGACCTGGGAGCGAGACAGAGCCGATCAGACGCACCCTCCACTGCAGTGGGGAACACTAGTAATCACTTCTTACCTTTTAATAGCTCGCATTTTGAGCCACAATCCTTGTCTTCAAAGTGCAATAATGAATTTGAAGTTTCTGCGAAGTAAGAAGGTGATGAGGATGCAACACTACTAGTACTGTTAATACTCTAATTGCTCGTTAGTAACGAGTATCCAAAAAAACTTTTAAAAGAAACGTATCTAGTACATGCTTTACTGACTCCCTAAAGTAGGAAGTCAGTTTATTTCCTCAATCAATTCTAACACTTATTACACGTATTAATGAATAAATATTAATATTTCCCTTTCTTGCAAACTATGTGAGTGTCTACCAAAAATTTCGGTAGTTACACGTCATATATTCTTCGAAATTTTCGAAGCCAAATTAATTAAAAAGTTAATAAAAGCGTATGCCGAACCAAAGACCCAGTACTTCCCTGCAAAAGACAGCCCAGAAGATCGATGGCGATGAAAAACGAAAATCAAGTCAGGAGGTAGCAACAACATATGTTGACACTACCGCGACAGAGAAAATCTGGTTCTAGAACGGGAATGGTTCCTATTCCTGCCACCCAGCGGCAGGGGGGTAGATCACCTGACCTACCTGCAGCGTGTGCCGCGAAATTCGAATTTCTGTCGGACGTCGGAGACATAAGCTAAGTATATATCTGCCGGGGAAGTTGCATGTACAAAATGTATATTCATTCACGAAAAACATACATATGACCACCGTGACGTCACCGTACTACAAAGTACCGATGTATTTTTACGTAAGTATCCTCTAAACTCTGTCATAAATCACTTTACTTACTTTTTTTGTGAAGCCCAAATGCTACGTATATTCCGGAAAATTAACAAAATCACGAATTTCATCATAGAGCAAGATTCGCTAATTACTGTTTTCTTCTTCTTTTCATGACTAAATGCATTTTTAGAATAAGACTCATTCACAAATTTTCAAATACTATGAATGTAAATAGCATAATCTCTCTCTCTCTCTCTCTCTCTCTCTCTCTCTCTCTCTCTCTCTCTCTCTCTCTCTCTCTCTCTCTCTCATCACTTACAGAAAAAAAACTATAATACTGATCTATTTTTATCGTAATAAAAGAACAAGATGGTCCCCGAAAGAATAAAAATATGTGCTGCCACATTTTATACTTTCTGTGATTTACGAAACTGTGCTTCAATACAACTTTTATAGTTGACTCAATGATTATCACTATCCATGTTTCATTTCGTATCATCATAAAATATTTAAAATACAAATTTCATTGTTATTCTCGAGCTAAGATAGTCAACAGTACTCTAGTCCCAAGCTGCTCTCTCAAGCTATTCTCGTCCTATGCTGCTATCTCAAGCTATTCAAGTTACTCTCGTCACAAGCTGCTCTCTCTCTCTCTCTCTCTCTCTCTCTCTCTCTCTCTCTCTCTCTCTCTCTCTCTCTCTCTCTCTCTCTCTCTCTCTCTCTCAATGAAATATGAATTACTGTATCATATCATAAACTATTATGTACAAAGTTGTTAATAATAATAATTCCATTAATAAATTAGTTTCTTTTAGCAACTAAATTGTTTTCCAAAATAATTCTTTCGGTAATAAACGTCCATCAGCTGACTCTAAACGTAAACAAAAGACAAAACTGATTTTTATTGCTGTATTTTGCTGTTTATACATTAATATTATAGTTGGGTGCTGTAATCATTACAGTAAATCATGTTTTTTTATCATAAATATGTTAATTCACGAAATAGATATACTATGTACTTTTAGTTTGGTGCAGCAGCCAAATCATGAAAATAGAAAGGAATTGTTAGGTAATTATAATTTTGTTTGCAGGGGAAATTGAAGATAAGAAAGAATAACTTTGAAACTGTCTTGAATTTAGTTTAAGGTGATAGTTGAAGAATTATTTGGTGCTTGAACTAAAGTAGGCAGTTATAAACATTGAAATAGTGGTCTTGGGTGGGTTAATTATTAAAGTAGGCAGTTTAAAGCAATTTTCTGGGGGGGTACCAGGATAACACGGGTATTTACTTATCACGGGGGGTTCTGGGCCCTATCCCCCGGGATTAACGAGGCCCTACTGTATGTGGACAGCTTTAGGCCAACCAGGCATACCAACCTTGGAGGGTTTGCTGTCTCATTATATGGCATCCCAATTCCAGCAGAGTCTGGCAGCGCTGAATGTTCCTCATCCCCCTGGATTGCACTTTATGACTAATGCTGCAGCTACGTCAACTACTTCAATGTTTCCGGTGATGCAGAATATTGGAGGTAGTTTTGCTGCAAATGCAGGGATGCCAGCAGCAGCCGCCCAGTTTCTCCCTACAAGATTGGTTACTTCACAACCGGCGTTACACACCGACATGGCAGACACGATGACGTCACAGCCTACTGCTTCTCGATCTACTTTGCTGCCTCCCGAGCCAAATACGCTTTCTGACTCGTTGGTACACACAGTAATGAAGAAATTACAAGATCTAGAGGAGAAAATTGCTAAGAAAGACAAAATTAAAAGCCGTGATTTGTCTTCTTTGTCTAGCTCGGCATCATCGCCAAGTTCGATGATGTCACTGCGTGTACCAGTCAAGCGTTGGAGGATACGGGATTTTGTGACCGATCCTCGGGCCAAGAGGAGAAGGGTGAATTCTTCTTCATCTTCGAGCCAGGACTGTCACATCCCGGTCAGCAAGAAAGTCAAGAAGTCAGTGGCTGGAAGGCTCAAAGCTAACGGATGAAGCCGTTTACAAGAGTCCGAATGAGCGAAAGCGTCGACGGTCGCTGTGCTAGCGGCCAACGCGGAGATGCCAGAAGAGACTACAAAGAGTCTAAGAGAGACTACAATGCCGTTGGTAAAATCAATGATCGGTGCGAAGAGTACAACAAAGAATAAAGCACAGATACCAGTTTTGCCTGTAAGACCTTTTAAAATACAGAGAAAGGATGAAAGAGCTCTCATTAAAAGAACGAATGATTGAGAGTTGGTAACCTCGTCTGATACGTTGGTGGAAGGCGTTGTTCGCCTAGATGAGGGGATCAAGGCTGAATTCTCCGTCGGTTGTTGGAGACGATGTCAATAGTTATAAAGAAGAAATTAGCTTGGTTTCAAGAGAGCCTTCATCTTGGAGGTATAGGCAAAATTCTCGCTCTAGATCTGCGAGCAGAGAAGGAGTTAGGCGGTTTCGTTCTCCTACTGACTATTCGGGATCGAACCATCGGCGGCCATCAGAGATCAAAGAGGCCGTGGGCCGTAGGCCACGAAGCACCCAGACGTTTGTCAGCAGATAGGAGTGAGATAGTGTCTCCTGTGGTTGAATACTGTACGTTAAAACCGGAGGAAGGTGAGAACCAAGAGTTTCTGGCTTTGTATGCGGAGGTGATTGATTTGATTTGTCAATTCAATAACCTTTTGGGGAGCATGGAGACACCTGCCAGTATGCTTCCTCCGGGGATTGACATGGTGTTTGGATTGAAAAAGGGTACGAAGGTGTCGTATGAATTGCCTTGTTCAAGTCATGCGGAGTAAGTCCGTTTACAACATGTAAATGCACGGATTGCGGGAAGGGATAATTTTCTTAAGATCGAATAGATCCTTTAAGTTTATCCCACCTCCAATTATAAAACATAGAAAATATTATACGACACAACGGTTTCCTTTACTATCAGACAAATTAACCCAAGTGTGTTAAGGTTAAGGCTTGGATTAACCTTAGATCAAGTTAAGATGGAATGCCCTTCGATGACTTGCCAAGAGGCTGCTACGTTAGAAGCAACGGCTTCATCTGTCTTTTAGACTGCTTCTTGGTTGGATCTTTGGTCAACAGCAGTGGCAAAAATTGCATCCTCAGAAGTGACAAGAAAAGTAGTGGATGAATCAATGTTCATTAGATTGCTACAATCAGGTTCCAAAGCAATTGCGTACTTGACAAATTTAAGTGCCAATGTTTGGGCAAATATCCTGCTAATCCTTTAATGCCGATTGGACGTACTATTAAACGTTGACTAAAATTGTCTGTCGTATGCTGATTGGACGTATGGTACATCGACAAAAAAAAGTTTTTTTAAAAATTCGCGGAAAAATAGTTATAGGCTTACTAGGCAAAAACTTTTGAATCACGCCCCTTGGGGGATGCTGGGAGCTCACGGATCAAGGCGTTGTTTTGTTTACAATTGTTACCCAGGCGCGCAAGCGCGAATTTCTTTCTTCTCGCACTAAAAAGCATCAGCAACACGTCTCAAGAAATGATTTCGTCACTGACATAATTTTTGCACCATTTTATATTAGCCGTTACATGGAGTATTATATATGAAAATGTGCAAAATTTCATGTAGAATACAACCAAAAACAACTCATGGTTGTAGCTTTTATCAGTTTTGAAATATTTTCATATAAATAAAGATAAGTGCCAAAATTTCAACCTTCGGTCAACTTTGACTCTTCCGAAATGGTCAAAAAACGCAATTGTAAGCTAAAAATCTTATATTCTAGTAATACTTATTCAATCATTTACCTTCATTTTGCAAGAAATTGGAAGTCTCTAGCACAATATTTTGATTTATGGTGAATTTTTGAAAAAACTTTTTCCTTACGTCCGTGCGGTAACTTCCGAAAAAATCATAAATTTTTATGTCCGATTGAATTATCAGTTACAGAAAGTTTTATATATGGAAATGTGCACAATTTCATGTAAAATACAACCAAAAACAACCCATGTTTGTAGCTTTTATCAGTTTTGAAATATTTTCATATAAATAACGATAAGTGCCAAAATTTCAACCTTCGGTCAACTTTGACTCAACCGAAATGGTAAAAAAACACAATTGTAAGCTAAAATTCTTACATTCTAGTAATATTCAATCATTTTCCTTTATTTTGCAACAAATTTGAAGTCTCTAGCACAATATTTCGATTTATGGTGAATTTATGAAAAAAAAAAACATTTTCCTTACGTCTGCGCGGTAACTCTTCCAAAATAAATCAGAAATTTTTTCGTCCGATTGTCGTAATGTTTGCACCATTTTAAATTAGCCGTTACATAAAGTTTTATATAGAAAATGTGCGCAATTTTATGTAGAATACAACCAAAAACAACCCATGGTTGTAGTTTTTACCAGTTTTGAAATATTTTCATATAAATAACGATAAGTGCCAAAATTTCAACCTTTGGTCAACTTTTGACTCGAATGAAATGGTAAAAAAACGCAATTGTAAGCTAAAACTATTACATTCTAGTAATATTCAATCATTTTCCTTTATTTTGCAACAAATTGGAAGCCTCTAGCACAATATTTCGATTTATGGTGAATTTACGAGATAAACTTTTTCCTTACGTCCGAGCGGAAACTTCCGAAAAAAATAATAAATTTTTTTGTCTGATTGTCGTAATGTTTGCACCATTTTAAATTCGCCGTTATATAAAGTTTTATATATGAAAATGTGTACAACTTCATGTTGAATACAACAAAAAAACAACCCATGGTTGTAGCTTTTATCAGTTTTGAAATATTTTCCTATAAATAACGATAAATAGAAAAAATTTGACCTTCGGTCAACTTTAACTCGACCGAAATGGTAAAAAACTGCAATTGTAAGCTACAACACTTACAGTCTAGTAATATTCAATCAATTACCTTCATTTTGCAACAAACGGGAAGTCTCTACCACAATATTTTGATTTATGGTGAATTTTTGAAAACAGCTTTTTTTTTACATCAGCGAGTTATGAATTCATGCATTATTTTGTGATAATATTTTCTCTGTGTTGCCTTGATCATTTTACAATTTGTTACATACCAAAATGATCGTAATTTAGTGTACAATACAACGAAAAAAAAAATTAACTCATTAGCTTTAACCGTTTTGCTCACAGCGCGATTTGTATACAATTATATATGAAATTTTTGTACGCGCTGTCATATATCCCAATATTTATATATGACAATGATATTTTTTTTTTCATTTCTGATGGTTGCATACTAAACTTCAGGCAATGACAAAAAAAGGAGCCAAAAATGAACTCTTAATCTTGAAAACTAAGCGTGCTGTGATTTTTTGAAAAAAAAAAATTTTTCCGCTTCGGCGCTCACTCACGAACGCTGCCCTCCTACAGGAGACGATTTTTAAAATACCGCTTTGGTGTTTAACGGCTAATGAGGAGAGATGCAGCTTTGGCTAGATTAAGCTGCACTGTTGATTTGGATTCCCTGCTAGCAATGAGGAATGGGGATATCTTAGAGTCGCAATTGCTGTTGCCGCCATACTGGAAGAGGCTATAGATAGGAGAAGGATGGACACTAACAATAGATTGGTACAGCAGGTAGATAGGAAAAGGATGGACACTAACGATAGATTGGTACAGCAGGCAGTTAGGAAAACATCTACTAGTCAAGCTATTCCTAAGGCGGTAAGGCAGCAGCAAATACCTTGAAAGAAGCCAGTGAGACATAACATCCCTAATAGAGCAACAAGACCCTCTTCCCCAAAGAAGTTGGCCCTTTCACAATAGAAATAATAGAGGAAGGGGGATTAGGGGAAGAGGAAGAGGCTCACTGGAAGGTGTGGCAGGAACTGGGAGCAGAGCAGTGGGTGGTGGATGTTTTCAGGGTTGGTTATTTGATTCCGTTCGAAGTAACCCAACCCTGACAGAACAACCATTGCCCCCCCTCGCTTATGCTCAGGAACATCAGAAGGCTTTTATTCTGCAAGAGGAAGTGAAGAAGATGAGGGAAAAAGGGGCTGTGGAACAAGCATCCATTCCGTCAAAGAGGTTTTACAGCAGGATTTTCCTTGTCCCCAAAGCCAACGGGGATTGGAGGACAGTAATAGACCTGTCAACATTGAATTTGTTTATAAGAAAAACCAGATTCAAGATGGAAACTCCAAAGACAGTTCTACAAGCAGTCAGGGTCAAGGACTTTATGCTGACAATCAACTTGAAGGATGCATACTTTCAGATCCCAGTCCATCAGTTTTCCAGGAATGTTTTCTAGTTCAAAGTCCTGTGTTTCGGATTGACAACGTCTCCTCAAGTTTATACAAGTGTTCACTCTCGTGTCGACATGGCCGCATGCTCAGGGGATCAGGCTAATAAGATATCTAGACGATTGGCTGGTGATAGCAAAGTCCAGAGAGAAATTACTTCGGGATAGGGTTACCCTTCTGCAGTTTTGTCACAGCTTAGGCATTGTGAGAAATCAGGAGAAGTCGCAGTTGGATCCAAGTCAACGGCTGGTGTATCTGGGTATGGTTATAGACACACTAAAAGCCAAAGTATTCCCGGCAGACCAGATGGTAGAGAAATGCAAACAAGTGGTGAATGACTTTCTGGAAAAACAAACACACCCAGCAAGACGGTGGCAGGTAGTACTGGGAATTCTAACTTCCTTGGAGAAGCTAGTACTACAAGGGAGGCACACCTTCTATCTCAACAATGGAGGATGAAGGAGTTTTGGTCACCAATAGTAGACCATCCGTATGAGAAAATTCCCTTGTCGGCAGAAGTGAGGAAAGACTTGCTGTGGTGGGTGCAGGACAACAATCTGCCAGTGGGTGTTCCCCTTCAGCAACCCTCCCCGGAGCTCTTGCTGTTCTTAGATGTGTCACTCGAAGGGTGGGGAGCCCATATGGTGGAGCTGATGGTTTCAGCAAAATGGAGTGGCGAGGACAGAGAACTCCATATAAACGTGTTGGAGTTAAAAGCAGCGTTTCTAGCACTTCAGAAATTCAGGGAGTGGGTGAAGGGGCAATCAGTGGTATTGATGTCAGACAACACCACAGTAGTAGCTTACATAAACGAGCAAGGCCTAGTTTCTCGGCAGTTGCATGTGATGACGGTTCAACTTCATCAGTGGGCTGTAGAGAACTTAGTAGACATCAGGGCCAAATATATTCCAGGAAAAAGAAACATAGTGGCTGACAAGCTGAGCCGGAGGGATCAGATCCTGGGAACGGAGTGGTCCTTGCACCAACAGGTTGTGGACAGGATGCTCATGTTGTGGGAAAGGCCGATCATAGACCTATTCGCAACCAGGTACAACAAAAAGGTTGAAGTTATTGTTCGGTAGTCCCAGACATAGTGGCAGTAGCAGAAGATGCGCTACAACACCCATAGGACAATCTGGATGTTTACGTATGTCCTCCATTTTGTCTAATCCGTCAGGTTCTGAACAAGGTAATGTGGTCTCAGAACCTCAAAATGACTCAGGCAGCTCCTTTATGGCCAAAGTCAGAATGGTTTCTGGACCTGTTGGAATTCCTAATAGACATACCAAGAGAGTTACCCCCATGGAGCAACCTACTATGTCAGCCGCATGTGGAGAGGTACCACCAGTCAATGAAGTCCCTATCACTTCACGGGTGGAGACTCAAGTATCTCCTGCGAGCAAGAGGGTTTTCTCAAAAAGCAGCAATGCAGATGGCAGGAAATATCAGAAAGTCATCTGCACTGGTATACCAAGGAAAATGGTCAGCATACTGTGATTGGTGTCGTAGAGGGAACTTGTCTCCACTCGGAACCACTATTCAGCAATTAGCGGACTTTCTGATATATCTCAGGACAGAAAGGCATATGTCTGTATCTGCTGTGAAGGGGTACAGGGCTGCTCTAGCCTCGGTCTTACGCATGGAAGGTGAGGACATTTTGTCTTCATGGGGGTTGACCATGTTGATGAAAAGTTTTGAGCAGTCCTGTTCGCCAAAGGAATTAAAAGCCCCAGATTGGTATTTGACCATGGTACTGAGTAGTCTTACAAAACCCACCTACGAACCACTAAGGCAGTCCACAGATAGGAGCCTGACCCTGAAGACAGTCTTCTTATTGACCCTAGCCTCAACCAAAAGGGTGGGGGAACTACGTGGTTTGTCATATATCTGAAAGCATTCGAGAGGTTGGAAGTCGATGGTATTCGAGTTTGTTCCAGAATTCGTTGCCAAAACTCAAAACCCATCAGTAGCGGACGGCAGATTCGACTCTTTTCCATACCTTCTCTGACCAGAATTCGTAGACAATGACAAAGAAGAGATGCTTCTGTGTCCCGGTGGGGTAATGAGAGAGTACTTAAGAAGGACAAGGCACCTCAGGCCGGGGTGCCTGAGGTTGTTCGTGAGTACAGGATGGAACAAAAAGGAAGCGTCCAGGAATACAATATTGTTTTGGCTAAGAGAAACGATCAGGAATGCCTACATGACAGAAGACAGGGGGTCAAATAGCCAGGAGAGGGGTATTTGGGGTTCAAGAAGAATACAGTGTTCCCCCCGTATTCGCGTTCTCCAGATTCGCGGACTCACACATTCGCGGATTTTTCTTTGGAACCTATCTAGAAATTATTCGCGGACGGGCTCGCCCATTCGCGGAATTTTCCGACGAAAATAATCACTAAATAGTGTATTTTGATGTTTATTTTCATGACTAAATACATTTTTATGATACAAAACTGATTTACTAATTTTCAAATATTAATTTTGATTAATACTGTATTAGTAAGTTTAATAAGTTTAAATGATATCACATAATAAAAATAATAATTCTCTCTCTCTCTCTCTCTCTCTCTCTCTCTCTCTCTCTCTCTCTCTCTCTCTCTCTCTCTCTCTCTCTCTCTCTCTCTCTCTACTACAAAGATGTATGTTTTTTTGTATGATAAATAAATGATTTACTATTTTCAAATATTAATATTAATTTATACAGCACTAATATCAATTCATTAAAGAAAATACCATAATGAATTAGTAAGATTTTAGCTTATAAATTTAAAAAATTATGGAAGAATGAAGGAAATCCCAGTCAGATTCTTTCTCTAACTCCAGGTACTAAAACTCAGGTATACGTATCAAGTTAAGTGACCGGAGGGGGAAGGGGCTGATTTGTTGCTGCCATCAAGTGCTCATGAAATTTCCACCCCCCCCTCTCTCTCTCTCTCTCTCTCTCTCTCTCTTCTCTCTCTCTCTCTCTCTCTCTCTCTCTCTCTCTCTCTTTTACTGAGATGAGAGATTTTTATGGTACATATATGCGTAATATGTTTATTAATATTTTCAAATAATAATAATAATAATAATAATAATAATAATAATAATAATAATAATAATAACTGTAATTACAAAAATCATATGTGAAAGTATTTTACAAATACTATGATAATCTCTCTCTCTCTCTCTCTCTCTCTCTTAAAGCGATGTATGATTTTTTTTGGTTTTTTTTTGGATGATGATTTACTAATTTTCAAATATCAATATTAATGTAAACAGCATTAATATAAATTCATTAAAGAAAAGTACTAAAGTAAATTAGCAAGATTTTAGTTTATAAATAAAAAGAATTATGTAAGAATAAAAGAAAATGCATTTAACCCCGTGTCTTGTTTTTGAACACGTAGCCAGCTTGGTTGGCTGGGTTCCAACTGTCAAATCCAGTGGGGAGCGAGTGTTGCCATCTACGGATCATTGAAATTCTCTCTCTCTTTCTCTTTTGCTGATATGAGATAATTTCTATGGTACATGTGTATGTTTATTAATATTTTTGCATAATAATAATAATAATAATAATAATATAATAACTAATCTCAAAATTCACATGTGATAGTATTTTAAAGAAGTACAATAATCTATCCATTTCACTCTTTTAAATAAGGACAACCCTCTCTCTCTCTCTCTCTCTCTCTCTCTCTCTCTCTCTCTCTCTCTCTCTCTCTCTCTCTCTCCACACGAGATACTAGCATGCGCTAGTGGTAACTCTCGCCCTCTGTTTGGGCTGGAAGTGTATGTATATCTTTAAGGACATTACTACATTTTATGGTAAAATAATAATATACAGTACTAGTTTACAAATAATATTACGTTTAATGAGATTAAACAGTAACAATAACATTCTCTCTCTCTCTCTCTCTCTCTCTCTCTCTCTCTCTCTCTCTCTCTCTCTCTCTCTCTCTCTCTTCTCTCTCTCTCTCATGTTTATTTGTTTTTTGTAGTGTAAATAAATGATTTAACCTTGTATAACTAATTTTCAAAATATTAATAAGATTAATTAGAAATAGCAATTCCCAGTCTTTTTATCCACTTGGAGGAACATGGGCGGGGGAGTAAATGAGTTTGATATACGAATTGGTGGAGGGGAGGAAGCGGAGTCTAGGAGTTATTCTCTCTCTCTCTCTCTCTCTCTCTCTCTCATCTCCCTCTCTCTCTCTCTCTCCATTATTATTCTCTCTGTCTCAGAAATAATTCATAATTTCACTCTTGAGGGTCAAATATATGATGTTGCCATTCATTGGTCTCTCTCTCTCTCTCTCTCTCTCTCTCTCTCTCTCTCTCTCTCTCTCTCTCTCTCTCTCTCTCTCTCTCTCTCTCTCTGTTATTTGCTGTAGGTATATATTTTTAATGGTAAAATGTTTAAGATGACTTTAAAATGATATTAATATATAACCTCAAAGATTAATGCAGTAATAGGTTAGTAATTTTAGGTATATTTGAAGTAGGATGTTATTAAAGGTATACATTTGGCATCTGAACTTTCAAGATAGGCAGTTGTAAGCATTTTTAGTGGTGGTTTTAACTATTCGCGGGTTTTAACTATTCGCGGGGGTGTCTGGTACACATCCCCCGCGAATACGGGTGGAACACTGTATGTCTGTGGAGAGAATTCTGAAAGCTGGTAGTATTTGGAAATGCCAAACAACTTTCACTTCCTTTTATTTAAAAGATGTTGCCCATAGATCCTTGGACACTTTTTCCTTGGGTCCAGTGGTGGCGGCCCAGCAAGTGGTATAGCTCATCCGGTACCCCTGGTGGGTCAGTTTGTGTCTAGTCTAAGATGAAGGTATGAAAGTAGAATGAATGGGATGACTGGTCTTTCTTCTTTACTACTTTCTTTCTACTCCCTTACCTACGGGCAGTATGAAGGAGAGTACCATCATAAGCTGGAACGGACTAGATGCAGGTGAGGTGGTCAGCCATACTGTAAAGATATTCTAGAGTATAGTATACTTCTCAGTAGCAACACACTCCTCTCGGTAATAGGGAAGAGAGGGGTGATATTAGATCCAGATACAAGGGACAAGAGTGGTTTAGGAGCATGGAGTGTTCTCCATCTTCCATAGTGTAATAAACCATGGCATGGTATGAACACCCAGGGAGGGAAACCAATAGATTCTCTTATATCTTTGGTTCAAGGGTTAATAGTCCATTCTCTTGGAATACTCCTAATATTCGGAAATGGATAAGGGTGGCAAACTCCCAGTCAGTTATAGAGACTTACCTCCCACCAATAAGTAAGTCTATCCTAATGTTAAGACCTCAGGTTTGTTTTGTATATGAACAAATGACAAATTTGTAACTAATTTGTATTTTTCATAACTAACAAACCTAAGGTCTTAACAGTTAAAGGCCCACCTCGAACCACCCCTATATCAGTCTAAACTGGGTTGGAAGTGTAACTGGTGGGTCATGGGACGCCAAGGGCATTCTGGGTAATACATGCCCCGTGAGCTGGTATAGATGCCAATAGTCCCTGGATCTCACAAGTTTAATTTTAATTCTACCGGCTTCCAGCTTGGCGCTAGTATTATCCTAATGTTAAGACCTCAGGTTTGTTAGTTATGAAAAATACAAATTGGTTAAAAATTTGTAATTTTTAAACAGAATAGAAATCTATGTTTTTTTGATAAGGTACTGTAGATAAGGTTTTTTTACAGGAATTAAGAGTGATTTATTATAAAAAGAAAAGAAAGTTTTGAATAATATACTCTATGTCTAGGACTTGGTGATGGACAATTTAAGACCTGGCTGAGGGAATGTAACATGCGATTCGGTGAGAATCATCTCGATTTTAAGGGATACTCTAGTGGCCAACTGCATGTTCCCTGTATATTGCCATGACTAGGGGTTTACAACAGATACTACAGAAAGGGCTGAAAATTTAGTATTAAGGGAACTGTCCTCTGTTCACTTGTCCAAGGATGAAAAAACCTGTGTAAAATGCTAAGAATGATTTAGAAGGCTTGATTAGGGCACTTCACAGATAGTAATAAGTTTTCATATGTTTACCATTTAGGGTATGTACATGAACAGTATTCTGCATTTTCAGAGGAAGGTGTTTCATGGCAGTTTCGCACTCGTCAGAGATTTAGTTGTCGAGGATGTAAGGTTGTATTTAGTAGTGCTGCCAGCCTTTCAAATCACCGTTGCTCAAAAGCACATCAGAGTTCAAAAGGGGAAACACTTACAAGTGTTCGTGGGAGACAAGGTAAGAAAAGTATTAGTAGAGGTGGTGGAAGTCAACTTGGATTAGCACCATCAACCTCAGGTAAGAAAACTCCACCCAAGAGTGAAATTCCGCAGCAGAGAGAGGAAAAGGCGAGGGCTTCTGTAAAGCAAGAGCTTGGTTCACCTGCATCATCTACAGAGTCAGAAGATCCTGAGCCTTTTCCTGTCACAACTCCCGAACGACGAAGTCCTCGATCTAGTCCCCGTGGCCGAGGAAGTGTATATTCATGTTCAGTTTGTCAGAAAGTATTTCTTAGCCCAGGAAAGCTAAAGCAACATTCATATTCACATACTGGAGAGAGACCTTTTTCATGCACTTTTTGCCATAAAGCATTTTCATCAAGGTTTAAACTTGTGCGTCATCAGCTTATTCATACAACTGAACGACAACACCAGTGTCCCCTTTGTAATCGTAGTTTTCATCGCAAAGATCATTTGAAGAATCATATTCAGATTCATGATCCTAATAAGCAGTTTAAGTGTGAGAGACCTGATTGTGGAAAAGAATACAATTCTTATATGTCATATAGAAAACACTGTGCTGTTCATGCTGCAGAAGAAGGGGATTTGCAGTGTAAAATTTGCCAGAAAATGTTTGAAACAAAGTCAGACCTAATTTACCATTTGAAGGTTCATGTTGGTTCAAGATCAGTTAAGAGTCCCAGTGAGAAGAAATTTCAATGTGATCACTGCGACAGACGTTTCTTCACCCGAAAAGATGTGAAACGACATCTCGTGGTCCACACAGGGAAAAGAGACTTCAGTTGTACAAAATGCCCCCAAAAGTTTGGAAGAAAAGATCACTTAGTTAGACATATGAAAAAAAGCCATGGCATGTCAGATGTTAGTCGTTTAGAGGGATTAGATGTAAGCACGCCAGGTACGTCATCAGCAACCCAAGCAATGTCTCCCACTGCTAGTGTAGCATCATCTCCACCTCCTGCATCTGGGAGTCAGTCCATACCAATGGTGCTTCTTCCAGAGCCAGTGGCAGGACCATCTGGACTCTCTGGAACATCCAGTCTGCCAAGCACTTCAGGTCTTTTAAATCCTTCAGGTGACACTCAGTTTGTATCACCTTCATTCCAGCCAGACTTTAGGATATTTGAAGAGAGTATCAAAGAGGAGCCAGAACTTCAGCCAAGTATGGAAGAAATAGATCCAGGAGGTGATGATTTAAGTAAAATTTTGGGCATGTATTTACCATCTGGTTCCATGAATATTGCTGGTTCATCATTATTAGAGCCTACAGCTCAGCGGACAGAAGAAGAGTCCCATAGAGTTCTCTTAGAATCAACACTTTTACGTCTCCCACAGGAGGAAAAAGGCCCTTCAGTGCTTGAACCAGGAACCATATTTACGAGAGAGCCAATGGTGACACACCCCATCCTTGGTGGTATCCAGAGTGAAGGTTTTGGACAAGGAGGAATGATGCCTTCTACTATCTTAACGGAAGATTCGCCAAGTGTTTCCGGCAGTTCAGTTCACCATTCCTCTGGGTCCATAGCACAACTCTCATCTGAAGATAACATCCCTGCTGTCAGAACCACCACAACACCAACCACTAGTGCCGCAGTTACCACAACTGCTTCGCTTCTTCCTACACTTCCAGGATTTGACCAAGCATTCCCTTAAGGGGACTGAGTGAAATCTGTGATACAAGCTGAACTAATGTTGTCTTGTGCAGGGAAGAAATAGTGAACAGGGAAGTAGTTTTAACTTAAAACAGGCAGGGTTCTTTTTTATTTAAGATATGTAACGTGTAAACATTGTAAATGTGAAAATGGTATGTTTACTAAAAAGTATGGCATGGGAACTCATTTAATGAAAAGAAAATGGTGATTCCCTCATGTTTTTATAGTGATGAATTGTTATTTTTTCTTTTAATGTAGTGCCAGATTAGTTATAAGCGTCTGCTGCAATATTCAATCATTACTCCATAGTCGGTGTATGTACCTGGTATATTCTGTGGAGAATGAGTCATATTGTTAGGCATTGGTATTGTCAGAAAAATGTAAGTTAAAAGTAACTTCTGAGTTTTTTACACTTACTTTTAAAAACGAATTCAAACAAAACTTCATAGAGCTTTATGCGCTTCTCACCAACCATGTATCAGATGGACCAAAGTACCTGGATGGCAAAATCCCCTCTATGCTATTGTATTGCAGTAGTCATTATTTGTGTAGTTCCTGTAGTTATAGCTTTTCCTCTATCTTTTGATTTCTTTTACATTTGTAGAGGATTTGTAGAGGTATTGTTAAGATTGGATTATATTCATTTTTAAGTTTCTTCTACCTCTGTTAGATTTAAGGAAGATGTAAGCGAACTGGAGTACAAAGTTGATGGATTGGTTAGTAAGGTAGCTTCATGGGTGTCTACATGAAATTTGGGTAGGCTTATATTGTTAGTTCTGCAGTATTTAATTTTATTTATTTAAAAATTATGATTTTCCAAGGCATAAGAGATAGGACTTGTTTTGTTCTTTTCCCTTGAAAGCGAGATTCACATTCAAAATATCTTCAAACCCTGTGTATACATATCTGTAATTCTTTTTGTTGTGTGTGTGTGTGTGTGTGTGTGTGTGTGTGTGTGTGTAACTTTTGTTTGCATGTGCTTTGTAAGTGTCTGCATGAAGTTAAAGGTTTTTGTGAAAATGTTTATAGATGTATAATTGATTTATTTACAAGGAAATTTTTAAAAGGAATGTTGGAAGTACTTCTATATTGGGCCCCCAGTGATCTTTGCAGAATTCTGTGATAAGATCTCCCTAAAAGGGATGTAGGAAAGTCTTTATACTTTGTATGTGTGATATGTATTTAATGTTTGCATACATACTCTACAGTGGTACCTTGACCTTCGAGTTTAATTCGTTCTGGGGCTGAGCTCGTAGCTCAATTTGCTCGTACATCAAATCAATTTTCCTCATAGAAAATACTTAAAATGCTCTTAATCCATTCCAACCCTCAAAATGCCACTGCATATTTTTATGTTTCATGTTATTAAATAAGGAAAATTAATTTCTAAATAACAAATATTGTATAAAAACAAAATAGAAAGAGTATGGAAAGATAAGATAAGTTTTTATAAAGTGCACAGGTACTGTTCAAGTCACGATAATTCTTCTTATGATAATCCAATTTTACAAGAGAGACTGAATTACAATACATACCCTAATCTTATCCCATCTTCTTGTTAAATAAGTTAAAAAAACAGCAAAAGAGAATGCTGAAAGTATTTTTTTTAACATATTCGTTGCATAAAAGTGAAGAGCCATGAACAACCGAACGAGAAACAACAATATCCGTTTTGCTTGTATTACAATCATTGTACGATAGTAAAAATTACCGTAGTTATGTTATAATTGACGTTATGTAGAATAGGACAGATATTTTTATGTAATGACTTTATTCATTCTAGATCAAAGATCAACAAGGAAATATACTGTTAAATTTAAACCAAGTTGTAGCTAAAGCTGAGAAAGCTTTTCAAGCTGCTAATGAGTATTATTGTGCATCGGCAACAAGGATAACACTTCTGTAAACACAACCGTAGATAAAGTTGAGAGAAAATAATTTTAATCCAAATTACTGGGCTTGAAAGAACACATTTTACTGTTGTTTTCACGCCGATAAAAGATGATTAACGTAAAGCTCGTATTATTATTAAATAAATTGAAAATAGCGAACGGAATCACGTAATTTATTTTACTCAAACATGCCACCATTGTAATCTGTTAATGAAAAAATAATTTAGTTCACCACAATCACAATGAGACGTATTCAAATCATATTTCGACTTAAAAACATGTTGTATAACGAAAAATGACCTTGTCTCATGTGAGTCACATATCTAGATATTTGTTTATGTTAACTAGAAGCAGTAAAATTCTCTCAGAATTGAGTTAAATATGACGAAACAAACTCGTATTTGCCACCAGCTATGTTAGTAGTATTTTATAATACAATAATACCAGCATACATATTATCGGACAGTGAAGTAATGTATAACTTTTTAAAAGATTCATGGAAAAGATGCACATTTACTTTTTCTTCTTTGCTTATCTTAATTTAATTCACTCATAGGTTAAGGTACCACTTTACTTTTGTATCAGGACCCAAAGTCATCATCACTGTCAAGGAAACCAGTGCATCAGGTGCATTAAAGTAATACTTGTCACTTGCCTTTTGGGACATACATGGGTTACATTCTCTTACATTTCAGGTACATCTAATACTTACACTATTCATCAACGATGGAATTATTCATGGAATGTAAGGTTGTCATATCCTGTAATCTAAAGCATGGAAGTAGTGGACTGTATTATGTTACCTACTCATGTAGGACTTATAAGTTTAGCAAAGCAGCTTTTGAACTTAAAGAAACTGTGCACATAGATGTAGTCCAAATCTTTATTCGTTTGTGGTTTCCTGCTTTTCTTTATTTTACCTCCTACTCCCTTTTTACTCTTCCTTGACTATGAACAAGGGTCATGGGTCATTTAGTGACAATATTGCTGTGATGTAAATATATTGGACAGTTTTCAAAGCTTGGATGAAAATGGTTGGCTGCGAATAATGGAGGATCTTTAGGAATTAACAATACATGCAAGATGCCAAGAGCATTACAATAATAGGTAATATTCCTTTGATATTATTTAAAGGTCCCTTACTCCAATCATCTATGGTAAACTTGGGAATTTTAGATCCAGTTAGTGTTGAAGGTCTCAGAATTGTACTTCAAAATGTTAAAATCTACAGGCAGTGAACCACTCATGGCTAATCTGTGATTGGAAGTCTACATTAAGTGAAGTGCTAACTGTATGGTCATTGGATCATTTTTTTTTTCATTCCTAATTACAGCTAACAAGAAATTGCAGTTGTAATTCTTCAGTTCTAGAACTTGGAGAATGGAAAATGTCAAAGCTTACTTATTTTATAAGGAACCCATTGTGCCAGTTATGAACCTGGTTAAACTTGATAGGATGATGTTTGTAATGCACAACTTCATGTATAAAATTGATTGTCATTTGTGCAGTTTTAATTCAGAGAGCAAAAATCAAAAAGATGGCTTTCTAGCAGGACAGCCCCAAGTGGTATTAAGTCATAACAAGGAGCTGAATCTCGTGATGGGTTATCATCACCACCTTATGATAACTACAACCTAGGAAAAATGGTTTTATAGTCACCTGAACAGTGCATGAATCTCATTTAATCAAACTCAGGTGTTTCCATCACAACCTTTTGTTGTATGCAAAATTTGTACATTAGGCGAGTTCTTTACAAACTGCGTAAGTGGGATGTAGTTTAGATTTCATGTGTCTCAAGTGTAATAAAAATGGGTATTAGGAATGATCTACAGGGACAGAAAACCAATTTAAGAATTACTGCAATGACTGTCCATTTAAGGTATGTACTTATTTTGCGTATAGTGTTTGAAACAATGACTTCACTGCAATCAAATGTTTTCAGTAACAAGATTTTGATGAAAGAAATATTGACATTAACAAAGGCCTTCCAGTGAATTGTCAACATTAATATTCGAGCACGGCTAGTAGAAGATGCAAATTAGTAAATAAAACTTGAAAACTTGAATGACCACAGGAACAACTCAGAGTTAGCTAGTGAGAAAGTAAACGTTGGTTCCATGTGTTCTAGATGAGAGAGAGAGAGAGAGAGAGAGAGAGAGAGATTTTTCATGAAAATAGTTTATTTCATAAATTTTATAACTCATGAAAATAGATTATTTCATGAGTGTATTCTGAATTATCTTATCTGTAACCAATGTCAGATACAGCTTGAAGAATGTTTTTTTGTGGACTTATAATTGCTTGTTTTTGAAAGTTGTTGCATGAGACAGTGTTCAAAGATGATATATATTGTTACTCTTGTTACTCTTCTTATGAATTCTTGGAGAGCTGTGGTGGTGTCTGTGAGTATGTCATTGAAACTGAATGTATGAATGATTTTTTTTAATTGAATTTTTGCCTCTGGGATTGTTATGAATAAGTGGAATGTCACAGTTTTTTTTTTTTTTTTTTTTTTTTGTTAAAGCATGTTGTATCATTATGCCCATACTTCCACTGTGTGAGCAAAGCAGTCATGTTGAAACTATCTGCAAAGATATGTTTCAAGAGTTTACTCTTTAATCACTGGTTTAAAACTAGGAAACCAATTGCAGTATATAAGAAAATCACTCTGTAAAAGAATGACTATAGTATGTATATGTATCACACTCTGTAAAAGAATGACTATAGTATGTATATGTATCTTTACAGATAGCCATTTTTAGTGTACAGTATTCTGCTAGTCTTATGTTCGTTTATAGTGGTTGAATGGGCTTGGTGTATACTGCAAGTCTTTATGTGTGAAACTGGCATTGCACAATTTATTGTAGGATGTAAAGATGTATTTGTATCCAAGCAAGATTTCTGTTTCTACCTCTAGTTCTTCATAGTTCTTACCTCAGTTGTAGTTTTCACAAAAGTATTTCTTTATTTTTTATAAGGTACATATATTTAAATTGTTATTCAATATGCTAAAATTATCTTTAATTTGTTGTTGACGTTTGTTATTATTCAGTGAAGTATTGCAGTAGGGATACAAAATTTCTGTTGTGAACCCATTTATATTTATGAAAATTAGAAACTGCTTAACACCAAATCTGTTATTATATATTGAAAGTAGAGTTATATTTTTTATTCATATTACAGTACATTATCAAAGGTTAAAACATGAAGTTTTGTTTGCTTGTCTGTCAGCCATTTTTAAGTGGGTGCTTTACATTTAATTGATTATTATGTGAGCTCATCAAGAAATTGAATTGATGATCATGTTAACTTTTATTAATACGGAGTCTAGGTAGAACTTTCAGACCTTTTTTTTTATAATAATTTAAACTTTACTTTTGTGTGAAAATTGTGTGGTCATTTAGATAATGTCTAGTAGTAATTTTGTTTAATGATAAAGGGATTTTGTTATGCTAATCACTTATCACTCAGCTACTTTCATACGTCTGCCCCAGCAGTTTGATCTCCAGGCGTGCCTTCGGTGAACAAATCTCTTAAAATATTTCTACCTCTTGCCTTTTGTGTAATTGGTTGGCCAAGAAATTAATTGTCTTGAAGAGTGCTTCCCTTTTTCTGCCTGGGGAATATTCAGCTGCAAAGAAATGCCCCCAGTTGTTATAATTCTTTTGCTTAACCAGCTCCTGACATTCGTAAGTTTTACCTGGTCGGAACTTGTGCTATTTCATTTTCTGGTTATTTTTTTAATACGGAAGGTAGCGAGATGTTTTTTCTGTGGTTTCAGAATTTATAAGCGTGAGAGTTGGGTATTGGCATTTTTACAATTTAGTACCTTGTTTTAAACATAATGGTGATGCTGTCTGTTGAAGTGCAGTGTTCCCCTGTATTCGCGGGTGATGGGTACCAGACCTCCCTGCGAATAGCTAGAACCCCTGAATAGTTGGAACCCCTTTGCTAAAAATGCTTAAAACTGCTTATTTTGTTAACTAAATCTCAAGAAAAAACCACTAAAAATGTTTATCTCAAGAAAACCCACTAAAAATGTTTATACGTACCTGGTTTTTTAAAGTTTTATCACAAAAATTACATTTTGTGATGAAATTGATAAAAAGAGAGAAAAAAACAGGAAGTTGTGTAGATTTCTCATATGAAAATACCATGAATAGGCAAATTTTCTGCAAATAATAGGGATATATGTTCCAGAAAGAAATCCCCGAATACATGAGTCTGCGAATCTGGAGTGCCCGAAAAGGATGTTGTTGGTCACTTGTATCATATAATGCCTTTATTGGTTGTGGTGTTAAATGATACTATCCTAGGGACAGTGATCATGACTTTATTATACTGTATTAGGAAATGATTACTTGTAAAATATGAGACCAAAAATGTATATATTATTTACCGTGGTTAATTTTTCATTTTTTTATTTTTTTAGATAAAAGCCTGTCCCAGGAACAGTTTGGAATTTTAGAAGTTCTTAATAATGTCAACTTTTGCACTTAATTGCTGGCACTTGTTATTGGTACCACTCCCATTAAACTAGACCCAGTCCAAGCACTAGTCATCTAAGATGTGTCCATCTTGACCGAGCTCATTGTCCAGTCTCTCAGGTTTTAAGGGTTAACTAGAGTTATCTAGTCAGCTTTTTATTACTTACATCTACCACTGATTGGCTAGTTTTTTCACAGCCAGGTTATCCATTTCTTCCACCTCACTTTCTACTTTATAGTATAGTAGAATTTCAATTACTGTATTTTCCTTCCTTGGGACCAAGTTGTTCCAAACATGTTTATGGGTCAGTCCACCAATTTTTTAAAGTATAATGTCTGAAATACAACCTTTTCAGGTGTTGAAGACACTACTAACTATGAAGATGCTCCCCAGTTTTTACTTACAAAATCTTTTTTGAGAGAGGGAGAGAGAGAAAGAGGGGGGAGGGGGGAGTCAAGTTGGCGTTTTTTTTTTCCACATTCAACTGTCTCCATGTATTATATTTATTGTGGCTTTGGCTCCTTAGGGATATAGATTATTATAGTTTTCAGTTCTCTTCTTTATTCTAAAAAATACTTAGTTTTGTTTTAGGTTTTTTTCAAGTTCATATATTATAAAATAAACATTTCTGAGGTTGATATAACAGAGAACTAAAAAAATTTAATAGATTACAAAGTAATATATATATGATATCAACTGGCTAGCCATGTTGTCAAAAATTTCATTGACCAACATATGAGTACACAATTCAGTCTGAAAGCCCTCTTGGTTCACTGTGTTTTTCAGCATGAGACAAAGTTGGTACTGTATGTTTAGAAGATCTCAGAATCAAGTTTTATACATTAATACCTGTCCATTTAGTTTCTAGAGGGCACCCCACTCAGTAGAACTGAGTCAGTATCTTAGGAAAACCCTTAGCAGTCCTTCTTTCTCAACAGGTCTGGGGCAAGATTGGCCCACATTGGTGGAGGACCTGTTTCTCCTTATGATTGGTACTGAGGGCTGAAGGTTCGTGTTTAAAACGCCCCAGGACTTGGGGAGGCTCAAGTCTGAGTCAGTACAGCTATAATTTTTTTTTTTTTTCTCCAAATAGGAAGAACCTTAGCCCATTTTTCTAAGGCATGTGATTGGGTAAAAGAAATCTGGTTGTCTTTTATAATGGTCAACACATGCAGAGATGTACAAACAGCAAGAGAAGCTCACTCTGTTAGTAAACTTGTATGCAGTCTTTCAACTACTGATTCAGTGTTCACCATTGCCAAACTCCAGAGCATAGAAAATGGATACCCTGGTGTCTCGCTGGATCAACAGTTGGCTTTATATATTGTCTTTCATACTTAGGATATTGTTTAGGACTTGTACACAGTTTTTACAAGGCTTTAGAAATATAGATTTTTTTCCATGAGAGATGTTTTTGCACAGGAAAGCAAGGCAGCAGTCACAGTTATACCCATCCTGTGCAACTTATGTCAAAGATTAGTCAAAGATAAAACCTAAGCCACATATTCATCTTTGGAAAGAAATTTATTTAGTTCTGGAAAAAATAAGTTTTCAGTCCATGTGCTCTTCCAAAGCAACATATTCACCTTGAGGCCATGGAGACTCGGAGGAATCCATAATAACAGAAACAAACGGCTAGGAAGGAGAGCAAAAGTGAAAGCATCTACTCCCCATGGCAGTTAAGGAAAAGACTGAAGCGTCAGGAGGTCAGATGCCTGGTCTCTAACCAGCTATCACCTTATACAAACTTTGATTGTTTTAACCGGTTACCAGCTGGCAGTTGGAAAGTAATCCTGTTGTTAAGACTTCAGGTTTGTTAACTATGAAAAATACAAATTGATTTAAAAATTTGTTATATTAGAAGTAAATGTACCTGCATAGGCTGTGTCCTAGGGCTGCAATCTTCACCCCTGAGTAATGTAATGGCATATATCTCACCAGAAAGCCCATTACTGGACTGCACCGAAAAGAATGGATAATGAAGAGGACCCAGAAATATTAAGGACTTTTAAATAATGCTACATTCTCTGTTGTATTGCAGACGTACTGTAAATGGCATCCTCCCCTTCCTGGATGTTGCATACAGCAAAATCCAACAGGTTATGCTACCATGGTCCATTTAAAAGTATGAGCTTATGCATTTGCTTTAACGTTTCCTGTAAATGCCGACAGGTAAAATCGTGAATGCCTTCATCCATTGTTGACTTCGAAATGTAAACATTCATGCGCACATACCCACTGCTCCACATGAAGAGAAAACATATGGAGGCTGAAATTTCAGCAGAAATGTTATTAAATAACCAACAGTTTAAATGCATCAAAAGTCAAAATTTAGCATACCAATCTGCCTGTAACTGCTGCCCACCAGTCTCTTGTAAACATGTGTACTTTGTATCTTATTAAATCACTTTTGCAAATCTGAGTGCACAGAGAAGACTTGATACAAAATAAATGCCATAGAAACAGCTATTGTATCCAGTAATAATGCAATAGGAACAGCTAGTGTATTCAGTAATAATACACTATAAAAAGAATACTAAATCATTGCTCTCACTTATGATCTAGGTTATACACAGAAAATTCAGCTTGCCTGCCACAGAATGTTTTATGACCTAATTTCCTTACATTCATAACAAAGTACCTACACTATTGCCTTGCTCTTGTAACTTTTTTTTTTTTTCTTTTTATAAATTACCACCCATAGATGTATTTAGCCTTGGGAAATGAGCTGCTGTTTTTGTTTCCTTGGAAATTCTGTAAAAAAAAATATCACTGAATAATGTTAAAAAGCAACTATGATAGATTAGGTTTTTGAGACTTAAAAGAGGACTGATTTGTCCATTTATTAATTTTGTGTGACAATGCTGACAGTATAAGCATCCAAAATTTCTTGAGTTTAATGCCGAATTTATGAACAGTTGACTGTTTTAACCAAGTATATTTGATGATATGTGACACTTGATTCATTTGAAATCGTGAGTACTAGAAGTGGTTTCTATGAGTTGTAAAATTTTATTTAGTTTTTAAAAAACAGCCCTTTACTCCTTGTTATTTTCTTAGTGGAGTTGAATAATTATGAGAATAGGTTAAATTTAATTGTCCTATTGTTCACAAATGAAAGGGCCTTTTAAGCTTACCAATTTTTTATTATTTTTTTTTTATTTTATAGTTGACACCCATATCTGGCTGTTTTTGAGATGTGTATATTCATGATCCTTGGCATATAAAGCATTTATATTTATTTTCTATAAATTTTTATATTTAGGTATTATTTGATAAGTGACATTAGATATTCAGTATGCATTGCTGTAAAGTGTACTCCCTTCTACATCTCTTAGTTTCTTATGTTGAGTAATGAAAGGTAAGTACAGAGTATGGTAATACATGAAATGCATGAAATAGGTGTGCTTTTACTTTTGACATTTTAGCAGTTACACTGCAGGCAGTGCATTATTTATTTATTTTTGTGGAAAATTTGATATATATCTTATGACCAGCACATTTGAATTATGTCAGCAGTAGGTGATGAAACTATTACAAAATAAGTTCTTATACAAACCCATTACTTATGAATATACAGAATGGCTTATTTTGTATCTGCATATGTCCCTGGTCACATTTTTTTTCTACTGAAAAAGAAAAAATTGTTTGCACTACATACTTCTCATCTGGAAACTTAGGTATATTAACCCATAACTTTACTTTTTGTGGAAACTGTAAGCCAGATGGTATGATGGGCTGGGAGGATGCAAGTTTCTTTATGATTAATGGATTTGTATAAAAAGCTTGGTTTGGACCATGAAAGTTGATAAATTTCATCACGACCCCACTAATCCTGCATGTACTTGCATTGCTGTTTAGTGACAAGCTGAATTATTGAAAATCTTAGTGGTTACATGTGCTTGCAGGGTCTAGCAAATTACTTGAGGACTAAAAGGAGATTGGAGTAGTCTCCATTAGCTCATAGGCGTGTAAAACCTGTGTAATGCAGAGCAAGGTGATTATATCAAGTAAGCGTTTCATTTTAGAAATGGGAAACAGATCTTCAGCCAAAATATCTGAAGATTACGCCCCTCAAGTGCCATGAATGATCAGCAGGCGAGTGTCAAGAAGTATGAGGGCATAAATTATTGGTAAGCTAACTCCCAAAGATAGCATGACCTATAGTTATTGCTTGTTTTCATGAATACAAGTCTGATAGTGGTGTTAGAAATATCTCATAAATTTCCTAACTTGACAAATGCTTTGCAATGTTACTGGCAGATAGTTTAAAAAACTCATCTGCCAAGAGGAAATGAAAAGAAGCAAAGATGAAGAATGTCCAAATTCTTAAGAAAAGCAGCTACATGTGTGGTTGCCTGAGAGATTACATAAATTCAAAGGTGGACTTTTTACCATAAGCCTGTTGAATTGAGGCATAACAAGACTAACTCATGAACAGTGATTTGCTGTTCTATCCTCTAATGTCTAGGACCTTGTAATCTGTTGTTGTCAGAGGCTGGCTTGCTGCTTTTGAATAGGAAGAGCCAGAATATCAAATTCCCTTTGGGAAAAGGGATGGCAGGACTCCTACTAATCACTAGAGCTGCATCCTGTCATGAAGGTTCTAAAAAGGTCTTATGAGACTAACTGGGCAGTCTTCTAGTCAAATTGTTGAAAAATTTTAACTGGGTAACATTACCAAAGTGGATGCATGAACTATGTTCTGATGACCCAAGGTGCTCAATCCTGGATTAGCACCATTTGACCAAAGGCTTTGCTCAAACTACTGGACAAAGATGAAAATCGCTCATCCATAAAAACTAAGTGACAAGGAGGGACAGAAGTTGATTCATCACTGACAGTATTGTCACCATCACTGGGTTCAGTTTATGAATATCTTTGTAAACTATGCCCATCTTTTGCATACATGACATTGAAACCAAATCAAATGCAGTATTTGACCCAGAAAAACTAATTGGAAATTCTCAGTTCCTACTGGATCATTCCACAGACTCTGCCATCTCCAGCCTAGAGAGGAATGTGGTACAATTTTAAGGTGACTGTGGAAGTCTTGAGATATGCAGACATTAACTAAGAACATCAAATGAACCATTCTACGTCCTTTAATGGCCGTCTCAAAACATGGTTGGATTTCCCAAGATCAATGACTGCAACAAGATAGAAATTGGGTGCCATGCCTTTAAACAGGGGAGAGTGAGGACTGAATTGAGAAACCTTTATAACCCATGGATTTATTTTGATGTAGCACTGACAGTCAAAATGTCATGCAAGATTATATTTTATTTCCTCCCCATCCTCACAATGAAGACCAAGCAATTGAAGTTGTGGATAGTGTGACAACTACACTAAGCTAGCATTTGAGGATCAGCATTCTTCACCCAGGTGTGGAACATGTTGATACCACTGTCAGATATTCTGAAACATAAATAGCAGACCCCTCAGTAGTGGAATCCCTTGATCAGATAGCCATGAATGCTTCCTGTAGGGGCTGGCAAAAGTAGCTTGGGCCAGTAGATTTATACTTGATAGCACTGGAAATGGAGTTAGTATCACATGATTGAGACCACAACTTCATGGAAATGTAGTCTCATTTGAAGAAGAATCTATAACCTAGAAAGTTTTGATAAGTACAATGAGGTGTAGTGGATATCTGCTCACTACACAACAGATACCACAAAGGTAATCATAAAAATTAAAAGTTTATAACAGCACAAGTGAAGCACAACTAGATAAACAGTCTGTTAATGTATCACATATGACAATGAAAATTATTATCCAAAACTTACTGTTACACTGAAAAGTGATTAGTAACTGATAGATAAATGCTTAGATAGCTTAGTTGATTAAACACAGAAAGCTTAATTAATTAAACACACACATTGCCAAAAATACAGAAAAGGAAAAATGTGTACAGTACTTACTCTTAAATCTACTATGGAAATGTAAGTGATGAAAGCAAACAGGCACTAGCTAATGCAGAGCATCTCATTGATAACTTCATATCTGGTTAACCTACACAGTAAAAAGAAGCTTCTCTAATTCAATTACAGTAAAGAAACTTCCCCTAAATCAAGTAGTAGTTTATACTACAGGAACTTTCCCTAAATAAACTACATATTTGCACAAATTAATAAGCCAAAATTAAGCAATGCTAATTCAAAAGAGCTACATTTTATGAACAAAAATATCTGATAACATAAATAAGAAATACATGTCAAAAGTAAAATTTACTTTTTCATCACCTACACTAAGCATTACTACAATTTTTTAAAAAATGACTAAAAGAAATTATTTTAAATGATAAACAATGGAAAATAAATTAGTGCTGTAAATGTGATCCAGAAAAAAATCTCCGGAGAATGTCAGAGCTGTTAAAAGCTCTGCAGGACCATGAAAAATGAGGTTATTAGTTAATATATACCTGATCCAGAGAGCATGTATGTATTTTGGGAGTTTCTATTTTCAAACAAAAGGGAACATTTGCAGAAGCAAATTAAGCCATTTATTTGATAAATGGGGCTATAGTGAAAGAGAGAGCATTGATTGTAGGATACAAACAGTTTTAGTGCTTAATAACATGGAGAAATTTTCTATTTTTGGCCTCCTTTGCAAATCTAGTGATTTGATGAAGGGTAAAAGTAAAGATAATACTAAAGTGTTATTTTAAATCAAATAGCATTCAGCAAGCAAAGTTCATACTTAAGAAGCACTAATTTTTTTCATTTTACTGCCCAATGTTCTAGATCTACTAATAATGCCAGTGTTTGCCAAGTCCCAGTGTTAGTTGCTGAATGTAGTATTAATATAGCTGGTGTGTACTGGACTGAAACTAATATTATACTCCTATGTTGGAGTCTGCTAAGTCAAATTTTACCTAAGGTGAGAGAGGATTCAATCTTAAGCCTTGGTTTTATTATCCCAGAGAATTTTGCCTTATATAGAGTTTTCTTGCTTCTGTGCTTCTCTACTTTGTAAAAGCAAATGCTTTTATGACAAGTATATTATATGTGAAATTGTTTTATGATGGTACTTGCATTATTCATAATCTCTTGGCAGCCGTCATTTGTTAACTCCATGTTCTTAGGCATCTGAAGCTGCAAATTTAATTTCAGAAGGTAGTGTTACTGGAAAGTTAATTTGATATAACAGTCTCTACAAAATAGAACTATTTAATAATAATGTTTCGGTATGATTTTAAATCAATTTAATAGCAAAACCTCTAAGTGCCCTTCCTTTTTTATAATTTGTTTAGGTACTGAAAATACTGTACTCAGAATCACACGATGAATGTATCGGTTTGCCATGCGTACATATGTTAGCCAGCCCTGTGAGAGCTGGAACTTGTATCTTGATGGTCTTTTTATATAATCTTATCATCTTTTGAGAGTACGTCTTTAAAGAATACCTCAAGTGTGTATAAAATTAAAATGTTCCATTTTGTAGTTGATGTTAATGAGTTAAAGGAATTTTTTCAGTTACAGAAAACAAATGTGCTGCCTAGTGTTACCAAATTTATGGTGTACTGATGATGTTTTTGGTTGTAAAATAGTTGTTGAAGTTCAGTATTACAGTATGTGAATATTATTTAGCAGTACAGTAGTGAATTTTATCTTGTTTGCAATTGTTGACTTTTCAGTGCAAGTCCAATTAACTGCAACATATACTAGCTTCCTACAATGTGGTACAGTGGTATCAGTAAAGTACAGGTAGCCGTTAATTAATGCCTGCAGTAAGAAAAATGTAAAAGAAAAATTCAAGGGTAGTTTAAGCAGCTAGTTGTGGCACACAGGGTGAAATATTGTTATTGATAAGCACATTGCCATAATATTGGGTGTGTTATGTATATGATCCAGTGTGTTAGTGTAATTTTGTTATGCTCCTGCCTCTGGCCTAAGCTATCAAAGTCTACTCTCCTCTTGAAATAGTAAAATGCATGTAGTCATAACCCATATATTTAAAATTTGTCATTCAATGTTCTGCTCTGCACAACCTAGCCAAAATAGAAACCATTGTTTTGTATAATGATGAAAAAGGATAATAAAGCAGGCAGACACCCAGATGAGTATTTGGACAGGGCTAAATTCAGAGAAGAGGATAGACACTTTGGCCATGGGTATTGTGAGGTTGGCTCAAGTAAATGATAAGGTGCAGCAGATGGAAGCAGCGTTGCCATTACTTAGAGGCTATGTGAAGTAAAGGAGAGATATATTATTTATATTTTTATACTTAGGCATTACCTGATTTCTCTTTAAGAATCATTTGATTTCTTTGCACACAAATACCTGATTTAAGATAGGTTAATATCAAGGAAATTTTGAAGATTATTTGAGTACCATATTGTGCTGTATATCTGTAACTATTGTAGTGCACCACCTGGGTTTTGTACAAATATTGCAGCTAAGTTCTTTTAATTTTTTTATATATAAATTATTTTGTAATTTTTCAAGTGTGATCAGTTACTCAACATCTGTTCAGAAGAGCTACTTCTGGGTCATCTTTTGGGTCATGGAGATGACATTGCCCTCAGCATCTTCAGCAAGCACATAGTCTCGATTTTGTATGCTTTGCCTATTTAGATCGATTCATGTCAGAAAATATTCTTTAATTCTATCAAGTGTGCCATATGTATTTTATGAATGTTAATCAGCCTATGTGAGTACATATTGTAGTTCTGCATTCATTAATTCAGTTTAACAATTCTTTAATAAATAAATGAGATATTAATGCTGCCATTAAGACATTTTCAACAGAGAACAAAAAACAAGAATGAATTAGGTATGTTTTGATAGAATACACATTTGTGGAGTCACTCCAAATACTGTTGTTCATAACCTGAAATTTCATCCTACAGATTTTTCTTAAGATACTGTCTTGAAATATTTTTTTTTTTAATACTGGCCTTTATTTCAAAGGAGATAAAAAAAGTTTGCCATTGTAGGATAATTTTGTATTATCCAGAAGCCATAGATTTATGAATAATGGGAATTCTTTTCTGTACTAGCCACAGTTATAAGGATCAGCTAGCCAAGATATCATCAAGTTCCAAGTGGATTATCTGGAAGAAAATGTTTTTTTGGAGTCAAGACATGTATCCTGAAATGTTTCATTTGTATATCATTGACACAGCATTGTACAGAGGGGAAAAGTGTTATGACAACCCATTCCTGAATACTCATTAAGTGATATGGCCAAGTTTTATATTTTTTATGCACTTTTATGACTTGCTTAGTATGTAGTAAATGTCTAGACACCCAGTATATAGATTAACAGTTGTAATTTTTGCACTTTAATAGTCACTATAATATCTATGATCAGTGCAGTGAATTTTATAAAAACTAAATTTCTACTCTGTATTTTCTCATCTGAATATTTTGCCAAATTCATCCCCAAATAAATACTCATATTTGAAGGTCAAATAGTGGAATTTTTGGGAGTATTATGTCATATAACTTCAAGAGGATAACGATAGCTAATCAAAGCACAATTTGAAATCAAATAGCAGATTTGCACATTTGCACAGAAAAATTAAATGTCGAAGGCCTATGCTTTAAATTCCCAGTAATAACCACTCATTTAGCAGCTATTGAGATATGCATACTGGAGAGATTGCAAAAGTTCAGATTTAATGTTGGTATATAATGCTTAGGAATACTGTTTTAGCAATTAGAAAATTACTTGAAGGTTTCGAATTCGTTCACTGCAGTGAAATGTTTTTGTACCATCTTGAAAAACCTAATTCATTGTAGTGAAATGTTTTCGTAACATCTTGAAAAACCAATGTATAGAGAGCATTTAATTTTTTTCCCTGCAAGCAACTGACCTGAGTGGTATTGATTTAGGTTCATTTATTAAGACAGTTTAGGATATTAATTAAAAAGGGGTAAAAAATGAAAGAAAAAAGAACTATCCCCATTTTCTCTGACATGTCCTGCATTTCAATAATTGGTCTGCAAAGCAAACAATTCAAGTGCTTATGAAGAGCTGGGCTTTGCTTTCTATGCACTCAAATTTTACCTGTATAATGGATTATTTATTTATTATATGTCATATTTGTATTGTATACAATGAGAAGTAATTTCAGACCTTGTCAAACTTTAAAAATTCAATATCAAAAGAATTACTTTGAGTAAATCAGAAGGCATAGTAGGTTTTGTTTCAGATCTGTAAATATATTCACTAGCAACAAACCCCAATGTCTGTAAATTATTATAGCAGCAAGCAAGACCACAACTATGTGTAAGTACATCTAATTTTGTGTTTTCTATCTGCCCTTTTTGTCAGATTTGGATCTTTGACCACTAGGTAACATGTCCTTTGCCATCTCGTGTGTGAGTGCAGTCAGGGCAAGGCAGCCCTGTCTTCTGTGGCCCAGTTAGAGTAATGGGCATGTCACCCAAATGTCAAGGGCTGAAATTCCTTCAGGGAAAGATAAAAAAAATCAAGTGCTGGATGTACACTCAATATGGTTTTGGTGCTATTAATGCATGGAAAACCCACTACTATTTACCAAATACTTTGTAACAAAAGGAAATCAAAAAAGGAAATGGATAGTTACTAGAATGATGGTCCCACTAATATACAAATTGTTATGCATTGTGTAGTCTAGGTTTTTTAAAAAATAAAAAAAATAAATAAAAAAAAATCACCTGGAGGAAGTTTACGCAGTATATGAAAATTTTAATGTAGTATTCATACTTCAAATTAACAGTAATTTTTGTTGGTTTTGATAAAGTAGATGTCAAGAAAATTAATACCTGATGCTTTATAAAGGTCGTATATTCCAAGAGTGTTTCCCCCCCAGGAGCTTTTTGTCGAGAGGATGAACCGAAACGGCAGATTTTTAAAAGTTATAACTCATTTGTATTTGTGGGGTTAGTCATTTATTGATTTTCTTTTCTTTTCTTTTCACGTTCACGAAGATGTTCGTCCATTAATAACATTGGGTGTTTGGCAATTGAAAAAGTGTTCTATGTGAAGAGAAAAATGACTGCCATGAGTTGCTTTTCAGTGGTTTAAGGGTTTGTAATACTTCGTATGTTGTAAAAGATTCAAATGTAGCTCGGTCATATAAGCATCAATCAAATTGACTCCTGGTTATTTGTTTCATTTGCTTATTTGAAGTGATGTGTGTTGAATTACCAAAGAACTGGAAATGGTGGCAAATTCTGGTTGTAGTTCTATTTTTAACCAGATTTTGTAAGTTAGGATTGTGATAGGAATCTCAAAAGGTATAAAAATGTCACTTTAAACATAGTACACAATAAGTAGTAGCTTCAGCATAGGCAAATATCCCATTAAACCTGTGGTAGGGTAAAGGATCACTGCCAATTGCCTTTTTGGTGCTAGGAGGACCTGAATTTGGTAAGGACACAATGTCATGGGTCATGTGTCAGTCATCACCACCTTGTGAAATGCAGTTCTCATTTTGATATATACTATTTACACCAGTGACACATTTGACAAGGTGAAGGTTGGAATGATTAGAGTTTTACTTTGAAATTGTAGCAGAAAGAAGCTTCATCTAACTTGTATGTAAGAGGTATTTCATTAGTGAACATAGGAAAGTCAAGATTTATTCTTCATATGTTAGTATTTAGAGTTAAACCATGGCCAGCTCTTTACCCAGGGGACATAGTCTTCTTAAGTGGTGAAGTATTTCTGGGTGAATGTCTACATAAAGGAATTATTGGTAGTTTTGTCTTTTATCGGGTATACAATCAAGTACTGTTTGGTATTTAAAAAGTTGAGAATCATGAATAGAAACGTCTATAGATTTCACAATGTAAAGTTTTTATGACTTAATTCACCATCTTCCCTGTTAGGACATGAACCCATGAGCTGTTTGTGATTTTGAAGTGTGGAGGTCCTTGATTAGTCACACTATGAAGAATTGATCCAGATATCCTTGATTGCATCTTTTATATTAAGGCTTATATGAATTTTTCTTAGTAAGTAGGAATTGGGAGAAAATTTGAAACATTTTTGATAAATAACATTGCTGAGGTTCCCTCAAATTCATGCTGTATTGGAGGTGAGGCAACAGTGGTATGGCTATTTTACATCATAAATATCATGGAGAAAATATATACATAAAAAAATGCTCTGAGAAAAATTTGTTAATGTATATTTTTAAAGGACAATTTATGGCAGAGTATGATGAAAAAGAACCCTACCATTGTGTTCATTGAGCCATCCCAAGATAACATATATTTTGGTGCTTCTTACGTAAGATTTTCTTTTGTACTTAAGAAAGCTTTAGCAGAGTCTTTCTGAAGAAAGCTTTAGCAGAGTCTTTCTGAAGAAAGCTTTAGCATAGTCTTTCTGTATGTCATATGGCATCCTTCAAAAAGCACATGCAGTTATTCACACTGCTATGAAACATTCTAATTTTTGGACTCTGCAAAGTTGCATCCATATGCACAATACTTAAAAGTGCTATATTATTGCTTTTGAAAGAAAATGCATGCATCTCTTTAGTATTTATAGATCAACAACAACATGAATAAAATTTTAATAGTATTTAAATTATACTTTATATTTTTATCTATTTTTATATTTTGAAAACTTAGTCTAGTAATAAGGTACCTAATGCCTTTGTAGTGTAAAATGTGACTGTCATTATATTAGTATTACAGACTTAATCTTTTCAGATAGATTTACACCCTTAATGGTCTTGCTATCAAATTAATTGGGAACTATGGTAATACAGTATATGCAAATGCTTTACTTTACTTACACACAAGTGCACTAGACTCTCCATCAGGCCAACTCTTCTTCATTTCTCTTGAAGGATATTGTGCAGTGATGGCTCCCCTCTCCCCAAGGCATCACTTTCCTTTTTCTCATCTGACAGCAGTATTGTCTTTTCATTCATAACAGTAATCAATGATAAATCTGTCTATTGAGCTGTGTGTTTTTTCTATATATTTATGATTATAGTTTATGAAATTCATGGTAAGGTATTTTATGTGGGCAGCCAAAAGCAATAAAATTGTTCGTATAAAAAGAGGAAGAGAACAGTTTTCCACTGTTTTATTCATTGAATTTTTTGTAAGAGGCCTACTGCAAACTGGCGGGTACATTGTATAAAGTTAACAGTTACGTGTGTATGTATGAGTTGCCAGATGCCACAGGTTCCTTCCTTTACAATCTCTGAATGTTTTCAACCTGTTTCCAGCTGGTGCAAAATGATTAACCTATTGTTAAGACCTCAGGTTTGTTAGCTATGAAAAATACAAATTGAATTTGTCATATCACTTAGGGTATGTGACATTCTAGGGCAATTCAGTAGAATATTCCATATACAAGCGGAGTCATAGTTAATACGTATTTGGAGAGATGTGAAGACAGTCAACATGGTGATCTGAGTAGTGTCTTGGAGAATCAATGCCAAATGATACTATTGCATAAGACTGAACTTGATGGTAGGAACTCATTTACTAGAGTAAAACATGGAATGAATCTCTATTAACAATAGTGTTATTATAACACAGACTGAAGTTAAAGTAAAAATTTTGTTGCCATGAGGATAAAAATATAATGGAAAAAAATTAATTTTGCAAACTTTGCTTATGTTATATAACATGCAGCACTAAAGCTGAATCAAGCCCAAGATTTCATTTAAAAAAATTTAAATATAGAGACTAAGTTTGGACCAATTATGCATTTTTACTCAAAGTTTGACATATGCCAACCCCTGTCAGTTTTTTCCCTCAAGAGAATAACTAATAAAATATCTTGAAAGGACACAATGATATAATAAAACAGTAATATGTACTTTAATGATTCAGCATAATTTATATTCTAGAAAAAGCTGTCATTTCCATAGATTATTTGGCTTCATTTAAAATATGATTCTTAAATGAGCTAGTCTTTTAACTGTTTAGAAATCACCCTGAATTTGGTTGGACACACTTTTTTGGTTAAATTGGTAAAAAATAAAATGGCCAGGTCCTGTAAAAAGTTTTCATACCCTGGAATGTGGAATATACAAATGCTTGCCTTTCTTTACTGTAAACGAAATAGTTCATAAAATGATGATTATATGAAAGTGGTGGATAATATATAGATCCAAAGAAGTGTCGTCATTTTATTATTCATTAAAATAACTTTAAAAGCTATGATAATTTCCTTTACTGAAGAATTTTCTGTGAATTTTTTAGTAGTACAGAAATACTAATAATTTGCTGTTGAAAAGGCTTCTTGCATCACTACCATATACAAATGGCAAAGATAACTCACCATTCACTGTCTTATTGATATTTTCCACACAAAGGGCTTTGTAAGTCATCTGAACAATTATTTTCTAGTATCTAATTTTTGAACAATAAATTATTTTCTAGTATTTAATTTTGTGGGAGTAACAGTCAAGAAAAACCATGCTACTCTGTCACCAGTCATATTTTTATCACAGTTTAGAATCATAAGTTTATACGATTACTATACAGTAATTGTCTACTTTGTGCGAGTCTTTTAGTGACAGAACATAAAAAATACACTATCTTCATAATTTTCAATGTCAATGATGTGGGAGAATGTTTCAAAATAATTACCAAACAACAGGAACATCATCTGTTTAAACTTTCAATGATTGTCAGATGAAAGGGGAGAAGTAGCAGCCAACTGGATTGTGTATCATGCCTCAAAATGCACATGCAGGTTTGGTTCCTGCTATTGGAGTAAGGGTTTCAGTTTGGTTCAATCCTTTTAGTGATGGGGTATCTAAGTTGTGTGAGGAAATTAATTTAAGAGACTACAGTGTGTACGTACACATCATATTTGAAATTTCAGTTCATTGTAATTCCATGCAGTACATTTTTTTTTAGAATGAATACTGGTAACAGAAAAGAAGTAAACGGAATAAAATTAGGCAGACAGCCAAAGTTATCAAAGGCCACAAAATTATTGAAGCACATTGTAAAATACATTATCCTTTTTATCCATCAAGTTCAGTAGCCTCGAGTAGAGGTATTAAAATAGTGTCCAAGACATTTATGAGTAAAGGATATATTCATTCTTAATATGGCTCTGTATGTGTAATGTTCATCAGTTTTCAGAGAAAATATATATATTTTTAAATGTGCTGATTTCACTAGTTTAATACAGCATTAAATTTCTTGAATTTCATCAGTTTTAACATTTTTCACTTCTATGGAATTTCAACATATATTTTGTCCCATCAGTACTATGTACTGTAACAAAGATCTTAAATACCTATGAGATGCATGATTTTACTTGGTAATTTTGTCAGTGAAAGATATATAATTCTATGGTAGATGATAACAGTACCCCCCTCCCAGGCTTAATGTAAAATGAATGAAAATCCAGTTTAATGCAGATTGCTTGTTTCAGAAAGGGATATCAAAGCAATCTGATTTTTTTAGGGCATGTAAATGTGAAGGTCCTCCTTCATGCAACTTGCTTATGCAGAACAAATTTTCTAGAAAGTGACTTGGTGGAAAACACCTCCCCCCCTCCCCCCATATTAAATGTAAGAGCCAAAATAGCAATTTACAGGAGTTTAATGTTCGAACAAAGTAAAAAAAGTGAACCAGATGATGGTTTTCAATTAGGAGGAAAATTAGTGGCAGCCCTTGGACACTGTATAACAAAATTATCATTAGTGTAAATAAATGAAAAGATTTTGGGAAAAATTTTAAAAGTGAATTTGGCTATAAGCAAGTTTGCTGAAATGGTTAAACTCCTTTTCTAAATGGCTGTAGTAGTAGCAGCCCGTACAGCCAAAAAGTCGAAATATTCTTTACCAATGGATTTGTGATGGTCTGCAGTGAGATTGGCAAGTCGTAGTTAGTGTTGCCTTTTTTGTAATTTTTTATACATAGAGCATATGTACATAATTTCATCCTTTATATAATAGTAATGCTTCTCAAGTTCAATACTCCAATACCGTTATCATTAATGGCTGTAAAGTTGTTATTCTTGTCAACTTTCACAGAGTAGTGTTTGCAGTAGCTACTAGTTTTTTTTAAATAGAGCTCTGTATGCAGTGTATAATTTTCTATATATATAGATATATATTTGTTTTTTTTTTTTTTGTTTTTTTTTTTTTGTTTTTTTTTTTTTATTCATTCATACTTTAGTTAATTTGATATGTACTTGCTATCATTTTATTTAAAGATAAAATGACAGTGAGATTCCAGTGAAGGTTGTAACAAGGATATAAACTTTTATCCACAATCCACTGCTGGTAGTCAAACAGGCTATTCAGCACAACCATGTACCTGATGTCAAGCAGTCTACCATTGTGCAAGAAATAAAACACAGAGAGCAGGCAGTCTATTCACTCTCCTTTGTAGTATTTACGGTACACTCAATGACCACTTCCTTTACCGTGATGCTGTCCCAAGGGCCTTGTGTCTCGGAAGCCCCAGGAGTTCGAACCAAGGTTCGTTCTCCTGTCTCTGGTACCAAGGGCGCTGCTCACGGAAAGGGGCCGTGGTTTATAATTTGAGGTGTCCACTGTAAGCGTGAGGTTTTACCACCCAATTCACAAAACCTGAACTAGGGAAACCAACAGGTCCATCTGAACATGATCTCTTAAGTTGGTATCAGCAAAATCCTCCCCCCCCAAAAAAAAATTAGGAAAAACTTTATACTATTATAGTGATGCAAATTTTCACATCCTCGGTGGGGTTTCGCCGCTCAATTCCAGAATGGGCACTTCAGCCAGATGATATAGGATGTATACATTGTTGTACTTAATTCTTATTAATTATGCTTAAGAAACACTGTACTGATATGATAATTACTAACACCATCTGAAAGGAAGAAAATATTCAAGTATTGGAAAACAATCAAAATGACCACAACTTTGAATCCAAAGCCCCTCTAACCCCCTAATACCCATAAATTATATTTATTTTTTTCAATGTAGCAAATTGCAATACTGATTAATCAAGCCGATGGTTCCAATGCCATCCTTGCAGTGCCTCAGTGGCGTGATCAGTATGTCTTTGCCTGCCACCTTGGTGGCCGCAGGTTCCATTCTCGGGCATTCCATTGAGGTGTGAGATATCTGTATTCTGGTAATAGAAGTTCACTCTCGACGTGATTCGTAAGTCACGTAAAGCCGTTGGTCCCATTGCTGAACAACCACTGGTTCCATGCAACGTTAACGCACCATACATACAAACGAGCCATCCTTGTAACTTGAGTAACAAAGATAATGAAGCAGCTCAGAGTTTCAAAAGTTAAAAGATCTCTCCTGCAAAATTTGTTTCAGCAAACCCTCATTCTTTTCAGTGAACACCACATTTACTAAGAAGCTGTATTCATGAGTCAAAGCATTAAGATCTTGGGCCATGGCAATCTGGAAGAGAAACAAGAATTCAACCATTCCCCTTGGGGGAATATTGAAATCTGTGTGAAACGCATGAGATGCCTTGCTATCATTTTCCCGTATTTCTTTTGCCAGGACAATGAAAAGACAAAAATATCATTGATGTTTGGATTGTGACATTGAACATAAGTAATAGTTCCTATGCATTTTACAAACATCTGGACAGCTCTAAAAACATGAAACTGTATTCACCTTTTATATGTGCTTCCAATATCGGGTGTTTCACTTATCCATAGTTAACTGTAAAACCCAACAAAAATGGAGGAGAGATCCGAAGGGAAATCAGCCTGCAAAGCACAGAGAGAGAGAGAGAACGTTACAGAAAAGGGCAATAAATAAGAAAATATCAGGGAACAGAAGATAAAACCGATACATTAAACGAAAACCAGACAAGAAATAATGGATGGAAACTAAAACTGAAGAGATACAACACATCCCACTGTGGGAACTTCTATACATACAAGATATGTGACATGCAATAAACTGCCACCAGAAGTTTTAAACAGCAACAGTGTGGAAGAGTTTAAAAGAGGGCTAGACAAAATCATTAGGACACTGAATGCACAGTAAAACCTGCTCCTACAGATAAACGAGCACACAACGTCTCCTCGGATAGACTAACAAGTCTTTGAGACATCCTAATCCTTGTAACATCAGATGTTATCTATATTTATTCGTTTAAAACATTCACCCCAAAACAGTTTCATGTTAACCTTCTACTTCAGGAATACTTTCGTCTCAATCTGTTTCCAACTCCAGTTTGAGTAACTGCAACGATATTATTCTCGCGATACCGTTTATTAAGTTCACTTGTTTAAAAAGACTTCGGACTTTGCGAGTTCAGGTTTTCCGGTTACGCAGAACTGTCAGTTTTGTTTTCGCCTTCGGGTTCATTCCTAATGCTCATTTGCATATTCATGAATGCAATAGCACTGCGTAATCGTCGTGCATCACCCACGATGAATGAAGGCAAAAATGGAAGAAAAACCGCTAGTCTTTTCACGGTCGTCTTTCAAAACATCGCTGCGTTGTCACGTGACCAGTTCCCTTGAGATTAGTTGTACTTTTCGACCGGATTTTAACGCATTCCCCCCAGTGGGGGGAAGGGGGGTGAAGGAGGGAATGTGGCTTTTCATACAGAGGTTCATGCAGTAGGTAAAAGAATTCTTACGTTATATTTCCTCAGAGTTGTACCCATAGAAATGAGGATAATTTTTTTCTCTCTGTCTTTATATATATATATATATATATATATATATATATATATATT
>NC_087215.1:19886395-19921395 GCF_015104395.2 Macrobrachium nipponense | reverse complement strand
CTCTGTTCGTCTACAAGCGAACACGCACACATACGTACACACACACATGCTTGCATAAACACATACATATATATGTATATATATATATGACATACATACATATATATATATAGAGTATATATAGTATATATATATACATATAAAATTCTATATCACATAATTATATATATATACTATAAATAATTACATGCTACATAGTTAATAACAGAATTAATCGTCTAGTGAAGTTCATATAAATATTCGGAAGAGGCGTCAGAGAATAAAACTACGGCACAGAAAAAAAAAACACACACACACAACACACACGAGAACACTAACCATGAACTTGAGTAACAAAATAAATCCTTTTAAAATGTGTAAAATTAGGGACGTGGAAACACCGAGCAAGCGAAACATTTACTACTCTGCCTTTCTTCTGCTGTTATTGCCAAATGTACGATTCAACCTGCATGAAGTAAGTCACGCAGATTTCAGTTTCTTTCATTGAAGCAACATCTAAGAGAGAAACCGCCCTACACCTCTCCCTCTCTTCTGCGTTTTAGACATGGTGGATTTTTCCAAGGTTTATGTAGATTCAGCTCGTAAAAATATGATGGCGCTCTTATATTGTGTAACTTTCAAGGGGAAATGAGCAGTAATCTGTAGATTTTTTTTCCTTTTCATAAAATTCTAAATATTTTAGTCAGAGATGGGTCATTTAACACAGGCTTTAAATCAGATTAAATTCACCAAATGAAAGTATATCGGACCTGAATGCTCAGTCACCACATCAATTACATCACCATCATCTTGTATTTTGAAATTCAAGAGTTATACGAATTTGTGCTATACCCATTTTGGAAGCACTCTTAAAAGCGTTTTCCGAAGCCTTTTATTTTAAGGTTTTAACGATGAAAAAAAAAAAAAAAACTAACTCAAAAGTTCGCAATCTGATAATTTTTCCCGCGATTAGTATACTGTGGATGGTGTAACTCTTATTATTATTATTATTATTATGTTATTATTACTGACAAAGAAAAGGTTATTATTTATCGTCATCCTTAAAGAGCGTAAAGTATTTGTTCTTCACAGTCGTCAGGCATCGACACCTGGGCTCGCATCCCACGCGTGGCAAATTGTTTGATTTTATTACTGCGCACAATTTCTTAAGAAGGAATCCTAATAGTTTTTCTGACTAGTTGCCTTCGTCTTTTAATTGATTGCACACAAATCTTCCTGTCAAGGTCTGCTGCTCTTGTCTTTGTACAAATGCGATTTCTGCAGTCTTTTCATTATTATGATTATGATTATGATTATTATTATTATTATTATTATTATTATTATTATATTATTATTATTTTTCTAGGAAAGACGGGACCTCATATATATTGATTTTTTAAAAACTTGATTTTAGGGGTTTTTCTGTCGTGGCTATTTTCTACTGTAAATAGCTTCATTAACTTCGCGTTGAATAAATGCTAACTTCTATTTTACTTGCAAGAAGGACTTTCAATTATGCAATTCTTTATCTATTTTTATTCAAGCCATCATCAACCCGAAGAGGACTGGACATTTACAACATCAGACACTGTACCGCATAAATAGACTCGAGAGAGAGATCAGTCATATTTATCAATCAGCCTCAACCAAACGACTGACTGGCCTTGCTCTTCTGCCTGGCGCTGAGAACGACTGGATGAAATATATATATTCTTCTTCGTCTGCTTCACACATGAAGTGGTACTCCACCCTTTCATTGGCGGTTCCAACCCCTTAATCCCCTTGTCACGGCATCAAGCATACTTCGCCTTGCTTCGATTCTGCATCTGCTCTCTCTCTCTCTCTCTCTCTCTCTCTCTCTCTCCTCTCCTCGTGAGTAAGCCGGTAAAGAAATTGATGAATGCGTCTGTAGGCGTGCGAATATGTATGTGTGTGGTGTGTGTCTATCAACAAGAATGTAGATGAATGTTTTTGTAGGTGTGTATTTTATTTTACCATTACTAATCTTGAAAGTCTCTCTCTCTCTCTCTCTCATATGTTATATATATATATAATATATATATATATATATATATCTATATATATATATATATATATATATAAAGGAGTATCAAGCGCTTTCGTGTTATTTTCGAGGTAAAAAAAAAGATGTTGAAATAACACGAAAGAGCTTGGTACACCTTCTTTTATTTTTCCCTTTTATATATATATATATATATATATATATATATATATATATATATATATATATATAATAATAATATACACACATATATATATATATATATATATATATATATAATATATATATATATATATATATATATATAGAGTGTTTCAGCAAGAATCCGCTCCTCCCAACGGAGATGACTGGTTATAAAAGAAGGCAGTGCAGAGGGTCACCGCCTCTTCCACGATTTAATTGCTTAATCGCGGATAAATCTCGCGTACAGAGAAGATCCGTAACATCCTCCTCTTGCATGCACGCTGCAACACTCACCTTTCTTGCAAGGCCCTTCCTTTGATATGCCTTTTCAGTTCTGATCACCCTGACGTCCTCCATTCTAGCTGCCTACAGGACCAGATCTTCTCTGAACACACTGTCGGTGCACCCTTTTCCTGCGCTGTTCTTCTTCTGTTTCTATGCACCTCCTAATTCACCTCTAATATTGCAATATTAGTTTTATTATGAAAACTTCATATTGAAATTCCACACCATTCTGGAAATGGAATAAGCCTCACGTATGCCATGAGTTATTCTATTTAAAAAAAAAGAGGAAATTCAAAGCTATGCAATAAGAATAAAAAAATAAATATAAATAAATAAATAAAAATTGAGAAATAAATAAATGATTATAAATAATAAATGTTAACTCTCGAGTTCTTAAGTCACACATACTACTACGCAGTTTCAAACGTTTTTCTTTCAGTCTCATTCCACATCCACAAAGTAAAGTTGGTCCACCAGTCCCTTGAAACGTTCCCCACCATGGAATTGGATGGCCTTTCATATAAAGTATTTTGGAAAATCTGTTTTGCACTCGGTTCTCTTCTTCCTCGCTTCGCCTGCTCTGTGTCTCTCACCTTTCTCTTTCTCATCCCGTAATCGTCCGTTATATTTACTCTTAAAAATAATCGTACGAATCGGTTGCTTTCACTCTTCCACCCTCCATATTTACAATCACTGGTCTATTCTTGTTTCCATTCACCATCGGAACCTTGTTCATGGTCATGTTTACCACCCACTTCTCCTTTCGCAAACATTTTCAAATTCTTGCAAGTCTTGATCTAAATTTGTTTCCGAGAATGTTTCCTCAAATCCTGAAGATTTTCTCTCATTCGCTGTTGCTTTTCTCAGTTTGTGTTGACATTATTGGAGGAACCAATTGTCCATTTGTCATAATTTTTGCGACACGACTTGTGGAAAAATATTTTACAGCGCTTGATAATAAAAAAAAGGGCATTGTCTTTTATTTTTTTTACATCTAGGTTCGTCCACTTTCCTATATTTATTGAGAGTTTCCTTTGTGTGAGAATCGTGAGTCTTCCTTAAAAAGTAATGATTCGGTGATCTGTAATTTTTGATCAGAGATCTTTCAAGAGAGCCAATATTTTTCATCTGCCTGGTGGATGAAGGTCTAATGTTTTCTTTTCTGTCATCCTCATAAAATATTCCGTTTTTTTTTTCAATATTAGTCTATTTGTAACAAATATCTACTTCGTATTTTCGAGAACTAACAACCACACGTTATATCTACCTGTCAAAATATTTCAGGATTTATTCACTGATGCTTTTAAAGTAACGCCATTTTATTTCCCCTAGCTCTCTGTAGCATATTACAGTAATACTGCTGTATCATTTTCATTATTATCGTCAGATCAAAAACAATCCAATTCTTAGAAGAGTAAGATGTTATACCTGGAACAACACGGAAATACACTTGAAAGTGTGTGTGTGTGAACACTTTTCAAGGGAATCGACAAGATGTCAGAACAAATGCTCTACATCTCTCTTTTCATACTGTCTGGATAACACGCTTTCCGGATAGGTCATCTTCTGAATGTCATGACAACTTGATTCCACATCTTGCCATGAGCTCATCTGCCTTGAACACACGTAATTCCTGAGATGAGTCCGTGTATATTTTTTTTTTCTTTCGCCTCATTGACGAGTGCAAAACCGAATGCAGATCGTGACATCAGTAAATAGCGGAAAGGGTTTCATGCCTCTTTACCGCTTGTCACTCTGCATGGTTATCAGTTTACTAAGCTGTAATCATGCTGTATAACCTGTATATATATTTCTCTCTCTCTCTCTCTCTCTCTCTCTCTCTCTCTCTCTCTCTCTCTCTCTCTCTCTCTCTCTCTCTCTCTCTCTCTCAACAAGACAAACCGCAGACAGGACAAGGAAATGTGGTGTTTTGATTTGCTTTTATTTATGCTATCGAATTATAATATCGTTGTCAAGAGGTACTACGCCGAAGTCACGCGAAAATCGTTATGGATGTCGTAGTTATTTTAGCCTGATCTGAAAAGCATTTTAAAGAGAGAGAGAGAGAGAGAGAGAGAGAGAGAGAGAGAGAGAGAGAGAGAGAGAGAGAGAAGAAAGGGAAATTGACAAAGCGTAACTATCGTTCGTTCGAGTCGTTCCGTTGCAAAATACATCTAAATAAGAAAGGAATTTTCGACGACGGACCCACAGAGACATCCGGAAATCCTCCGAAATGGACGAGTCTCCCTACGGAGGTTTTTGGGGCTATTCCTTAGAACCAGCGGATCCCACGGGCGCGCTCGTACTCAGCTTTGCGTATCTGCTGGAGGGAGTGGGCGGGGATGGGCGGAATCAAGGGAGAGCTGGCCCTGTAGCCGAATTCGTCAGCCACGTAGTTCACCTGAGCCACGCCTCCTTCTGGATGGGGATAGCTGCAGAGAAATGTCAGAGATTATCCTTTTTTGTATTAAGGGTAAGAGGCAGTTTTTGATAAGGCATCATCATCATCTTCATGATTTTATTTTTATTCTATTTTATATTTTTTTTTTTTTTTTTGTTAGGGGTGGGAGTTTCATCTTGTCAGTCAGAAGGACCCATTTTATTCCATTTTATTAATTAGTTTTAGTTTACAAGCTCCTGATGCATATTTTTTTTTTAACGAATGTCTTACAGGCTCCTGATGTATAAGTGTTTTGAAGTGATTTTTTAATTTTTTTTTTATATTTTAACGGAATGTCTTCAGTTTTCGCATTTTTCCTTTTTAGTTTATGTACCGAACTGTACCTAAACTTGTTTTGGGAATATTTTAGGTTAATGCAGCCAATATGGTTTTAATTAATAATCCATTCCCTTTTCATTTAATGATGCTAATTCATAACAGGCTTTTTATACGTTCAACCTGAAAAAAATATGAAATACTTAAGCCACAGTCCTTCGAATGCCTATGAAAATGATTTTAATTTTATTTCCAAAGGGTCACAGTGACCTTCCCCGTAATCAGATGACCCGGGGCATTCATTATACAAACGGCCTTTTGACAGCTTTATGATGCGGCCTCCACCTTCATTGAGTCATCGTCACAAAACCATTAGTTCAGGATTTCCGACTTCGTGATTATGGTGCGCATTTTCTCAAATTGCGCTTCTGGTGTAATGAGCGTGCATATCTTAATTTAATTCATTCTGGGACTTTGGGATTTTATGAGTGAATATTATTTTGCTATGCTGAAATAGATTTAGTTGAAAATGTAGAGTTTTGTGTTTCGGTACCTATGTTCATTTAATAATAATAATAAGAATAATAATGAAAAGTAAAGAAAAAATAAATGATTACAAATATCAATTAAATCCGCGGATCAAATTTTGCAATCTACAAAGAGGGACACAAGAACAGGGAAATTACCGTTTCAGATTCGGTTTTGATGAAATAATGGCAATGATATTAGTTATTTCCAAAATGCTCAGGCAGAGGCCAGGACGCTAGGTTCCAGAAAGGCTCGTCAAAAAGAGGATGTAAGACCCGTGAGACTGTTCCAGGAAAATGGTCATAACAATTATGGAAATAAAGTTCCAGCAGAGGGCTGAAATTGTATTGGAATACGTTGTTCTAAGGGGTCCACGATAATAAAAAATGTTGCGAGTTCGTGCATAATTTTAAAACTCTTTATAAAAAGCTTTCGAACCCTTCCCTGGGTTCATCTTCAGGGAGGGGTTCGAAAGCTTTTTGTAAAGTTTTCAAATTATACACGAACTCGCAACATTTTTTGTTATTGTGGATCCCTTAGAACATTATATATATGCTCTCGCGATAGAGAGTTTTTCCCAACCAATTTGAATACTTTTCCAGACAGAGGTTGTGATACAAATGAGACTAAGCTACGGAAACAGTCCATAACATATATAACGGATAAATTCAAGAATGTGGGCATACTATTGCAGACTAGTTTCAGACACAATATTATGATAGTGAGACTAGGTTTCAGAAACTGCTTATACGTATATGACTGATCTCTAGAGAAACGTGAACGTATTGATGATATTCGTTACAGAAAGAAAGAGTGATATCACTACTTCCACAAAGAAAAAATGACAATAAAACTAGTTCCAGAAAGAAGTTATGAAAATTAATAAACCAGGTTCCGGAAATAGGTCGTGCTTTTGATACGGACTGGGGTCATGATAACGAGACTTATTTTTACTGAATCTTGATAGCATTCCAAAAGGAAGTACTGACAATTACGAGATCGAGTTGGAGACCAGGATCGTGCTAATCACGAGACTAAGTTCCAGGAGGAGACCATCCTCTGTTCTCCAGCTTACCTGTAGGATCCTACGATGTTGCTCTGGCCTCTGATTCCAGGTCTTCCAGAGGCAGCGACGCGGATTCCATTGTCAGTCTGGAACTCGTAGTCGAAGGCTCCGTTGTGATCATTTCGCCTGAAGTCGTAGACGGTTCTTGCGTGGTGGTCGTGAGGGTAATAGGAATAAGGTGTAGGTCGGTAGAAGGGCCTACCTCCGAATTGAGGCTTGGCTTCCGGTTCTGGAACCGCAGCCACAACCACCAACAAGAAAGAAAACACGACGACCTGCAATGCAAGAGTGGACTTCATTACTGTATGGATTATTTTGTTATTATCATCATATAGAATTTAAGCCAAAGGCCAGGCGCTGGAACCTCAACGCTGAAACTGAAATTGAGAGTAGAAAGGTTTGAAAGGTGTAACAGGAGGAAAACCTCAGAGCAGTTGCACTACGAAACAATTGTTAGGAGAGGCTGGATAAGAAGACTGGCCCCATAGGGAGGTAGTGCCATCAGTGGACCTCATGCGAAGCACTGTAGGCTTTACTTAAGGTTCTTTGCAGCGTACCTTCGGCCCCTAGCTGCAACCACTTTCGTTCCTCTTACTGTACCTCCTTTCATATTCTCTTTCTTCTATCTGACTTTCCACCTTCTCCCAACACTTGTATTCATAGCGCAACTGCTTTGAAGTTTTCCTCTTGTTACACCTTTCAAACATTTTACTGTCAATTTCAATTTCAGCGCTGAATGACCTCATAGGTCCCAGTACCAAAATTGTATATTCAACTAAACGATAATAAGGCTGAAGAAAAAGAATACGAATGGAGGTACAGTGGAAGGAATGAAAGGGGTACCGGCTAGGGGCCGAAGGTATGGGGCAAAGAACCTTAAGTAATGCCTACAGTGCACCGCGTGGGGTACACTGACGGCGTTACCTCTCACAGGTCGCAAGAATCGGCGGCTTTCATTTGTTTTCTTTTGACCGTTTGAGGTCAACATTGTCTAGATAACTGAAATATCTCGTTGACTTTTCCTTAGCCATTCTCATGTTCTTCATTACTTTTCACTCATCATCATCATCATCATCATCTCTCTCTCTCTCTCTCTCTCTCTCTCTCAACTTGAACCGATCAGATGCGGCTGACAACGATACCCATGAATTTCTTTTACGGCGAGTGATTTCTTTATACCTTCGGGGCATGGCAGGGCAAATTTCATCTCCAGTGTGGATATGGGTTCATTCCCACAGTGACTGCAATTGTGCGCGCGCGTTCGAGCAATAAAGACTTGACGGGTCTAGTCGGGCGAGTTCGTGTTCCCAGAGAATTAACTATATCTTTCCTACGAGTAATTGACGCCCGCACTTCGGTATTCATTATTCTAAAAGAAAAATCATTTTTCTTAAAACCCTCTCTTGGTTTGAATAATGTAAGACGTGGGACCTTTCTGTTCTTATGCATGTTAATATTGCGGTTTTGTTTAATCTATTCTAATGGATAGGGAAGTGATTAATCTGTAAGCATCAATATCTACCTATTTCCATTACAATCACTCCAACCAATACTTTTTTCAAAGACGACTTTAGCGATTATTTCTAACTAACATTTTACACAATAATCTTATTTTGATTCTCATCAAGGTATTTTAATTCGCGACGAGAAAATCAAATGGACTGACTCCAGATTTCATCTGAGTATATGCATTTGATATCGACCCGCAAGTTCAGTTCGTGTAGAAGGTAATGTGAATTTTCTCAATTTACTTCTCCGCGGGCGGAACAAAGTTAAAAGGAAAATAGCTGAGGCCTTTTTAAGTTAATTCTATAGTATTACCTCTACTTCTACCTTAGCGCAAAAAGATTCAAGTCTTGGTTTTCCTAATGAAAGGCTATTTGAGACGATACACTAATCCCCCAACTCGGTAAAGTTACGGGGCAGGAATTAATGGCTGGAAGATTTCGCATGTCTACTCTGTAAAACGTGGGAAAGCTATCAACAGATTTTACGCTACTCTGAGACATTTCCATTGACGTAAAAATATTTAACTTTCTTTGTCTCTGTTTTTCCGAAGGCAAGACGAGACAGAGGCAATACTAACTAGACTGTAAACCTTGTTTCAGGTGAATTATAAATCAGAAAACAATGTCTGGGAAATATCGAGTGTCTCTTGTAAAACGTGGGAAAGGTTTGTTCGGATATTCTATCCATATCCGAGACATTTCATGTACATAAATTTCAGGTTATCTGCAAAAACCTGAATCTGATTGGCAACAAATCTCGACACAAAATTTAGTAGTCTATCTGGATATTGCCGAAAGTGATCGCCTAACTTGCTGTCCAATAGATTAGAATTCTCGTTGTGCTCACGTTTCTTCCTATTTTATCAAGAGGGACATAATCTTCCGCTTTGACTATGGAGGTTTATTTAAAAAAAAAAAAAAAAAAAAAAAAAAAAAAAAAAAAAAAACCTGACCCAATTTCGCCCGGTGTGGGAGGTAAAGAGAAAGTGGATTTTTTAATATTTTTAGGAGAATCATGGACTGATAAACTTATTTAACCATAAATACTTGTGTCGCAAGAGGTATATATGACAATGTTAAAAAGAAATGCAGAGAAAATGACTTAGTCACATTAGTAAGCGAAAGTGGAAATCTACTTTGGTTTTCAAATGTGTATCCGAGAGTCGTAAAGGAATCGGAACTATACCTCTGAAATAACTAAAATCTATTCCTCTTTAGCTCTTGAACTATTACTAAAATATAATCTGAATCAGCTCGAGTTTACTCTGGCTCTTGAACTTGAACGAACTTCCACAGAAATTCTCATCAAGTCCAAACCTCGAGAGGACCCCATCTCCGATACTCACAAACTGCATGGTGATCCTAGGGAAAACTGCAAGGGTGCTACAGAGCGCTTGCGAGGCTTCGAGTTGCGAGCTGAAGATGGCTCCGTGGAGGTCTCTGGCCAGACTGCGGGAATCCGCTCTATATATACACAAACGCGAGCGGGCCAGCGGGGTGGCACCGCCGAAGAGGCGTTCATTCGCGTGTCCTTTTTGGCTTGTTACCGCCTCCAAGCTCCAACCACTGCTTGTTAAGCAACACCTACCCTACCCTACCCCCTTCGGTACCCTTTCATTCTATACCCACCCCCTTCCTCCTTAATTTTAACACCCCAATGCCTCTTTCATTCCCCTACCCCTCTCCTTAGTATTTTCATCTCCCTTTCTCCCCCCCCCCCCCCAGTATCTTCTTACTTCCCCAGTTTGAGTCCCCCATTCCCCAGTGAGGTAACGCCATGTGGATCAGCTGAGGTCAAACAGGATGTAATTTAGGTCGTGTGGTTGGTAATGGTAGGGGGAATAAGGTAGGGCTTTGCATTAATGTGGGTTTATTCTCTATTCATTTAATAATTTGCCTGTTTCCGTTTTCAGACCAATTTTCTTTTAATGATTTTAATCTCCATTTTTTTTCCTGGAAGGTCGTTTGGTAACGGAATATCAGAGCTTAATTTTAAAAAACGTGTTGTGTTATTCAATCTTAAATAAGAAATGAAGGGCAATTGGATCTTCCATTTTCTTTTTCTTTTTTTATTGTTTGGTTTCCCATGCCTTTTTTGAAGGTCGCTTCCGACCTCAGTTTTAATTGTAATTTAAATGATTTAATTTTGCAATCCCCTTTTTCTGTCATATTCAGAAAGGCATTATATATATATATATATATATATATATATATATAAATAATCATAGGGGCATATATATTATATATGATATATCACAATCCCCTTTTTCCTGTCCATATTAATACAAACATATATATATATATATATATATATATATAATATTTATATTATATACTATATATAGATATATAGATATATATATATATATCATATTATAGGGGGTGGGTAAAATACATAGGACTGGAAAGAGATCTAATGCCTTCATGCAGTAAATGATATGTTAATGTTATGTTATTGGGAAGGCTTTTTTTTTCTAAAATGGGAATTTCATTGTTATTATTATATTATTATTATTATTATTATTATTATTATTATTATTATTATATTATTATTATATAGTTCGAACATTTAGTCAGTCTTTAACCATAGCCAAGGCAACTGACAAATTTAGAAAACAAATTCTCGTTATCACTGATTCAACAATTAATCTCTCTCTCTCTCTCTCTCTCTCTCTCTCGTCCATCTCTCTCTCTCTCTCTCCTCCTCTACTCTCTCTCTCTCTCAATTAGATCATTAGAAATTTAAAGGCTTTAAATAGTTTCTATGTAACATATCTCCTCTCGTCTTCTTTCACTCTGCCTGCATTCATTGGTTTTAAAATTGGTATTAATTTAATTTTAAAAAACACACACACATTAAAAATTTGTATTTTCACCCTTACTTGGGACTTATACAGTTCTTGAAGGTACAAAAAATAAAATAGAACTGAAATCGTTGATACTCGGTTGAATGTTTTGCTGATAACACCCAGTGTATTTTGTTTAATTCTAACGTTTATAAGTATGATGGTTATATATATATATAATATATATATATATTATATTATATTATACTACTTATAAACGTTAGAATCAAATAAAATAAATAAAATAAATAAATTATATATTATAATATATATATAATTAATTATATAATATAAATTATATAAATATATATCATATATATATCTATACTATACATATATATATACACATATTAAAACGTTAGATCAAATAAATAAATAAAATAAATTAAATGATATCTATATTAGATATACATATTATATAAAATATATTATAATATAACATACTATAAACGTTAGAATCAAATAAAATACACTGGGTGTTATCAGCAAACCATTCAACCGAGTATCAACGATTTCAGTTCTATTTTATTTTTTGTACCTTCAAGAACTGTATAAGTCCCAAGTAAGGGTGAAAATACAAATTTTTAATGTGTGTGTTTTTTTTTTTTTTATTAAATTAATACCAATTTTTAAACCAATGAATGCAGGCAGAGTGAAAGAAGGCGAGAGGAGACATGTTACATAGAAACTATTTAAGCCTTTAAATTTTCCAATGATCTAATTGAGAGAGAGAGAGAGAGCGAGAGAAGAGAGGAAGAGGCGAGAGAGAGAGGGAGAGATAGAGAGAGAGAGAGAGAGAGAGGAGAAGAGAGAGAGTTAATTGTTAAATCAGTGATAACGAGATTTTGTTTTCTAAATTGTCAGTTGCCTTGGCTATGGTTAAAGACTGACTAAATGTTAGAACTAAATAATAATAATAATAATAATAATAATAATAATAATAATAATAATAATAATAATATAGTCAGAAAACCAGGAAACATATGACAATACACAAAGCACTACACCCATGAGCAAATACGGACAGACTATACATAACACGAAAGGAAGGAGGGAGAGGACTACTAAGTATAGAGGACTGCGTCAACACCGAGAACAGAGCACTGGTCAATATCTGAAAACCAGTGAAGACGAGTGGCTAAAGAGTGCATGGGAAGAAGGACTAATAAAGGTAGACGAAGACCCAGAAATATACAGAGACAGGAGAATGACAGACAGAACAGAGGACTGGCACAACAAACCAATGCACGGACAATACATGAGACAGACTAAAGAACTAGCCAGCGATGACACATGGCAATGGCGACAGAGGGGAGAGCTAAAGAAGGAAACTGAAGGAATGATAACAGCGGCACAAGATCAGGCCCTAAGAACCAGATATATTCAAAGAACGATAGACGGAAATAACATCTCTCCCATATGTAGGAAGTGCAATACGAAAAATGAAACTATAAACCACATAGCAAGCGAATGCCCGGCACTTGCACAGAACCAGTACAAAAAGAGGCATGATTCAGTGGCAAAAGCCCTCCACTGGAGCCTGTGCAAGAAACATCAGCTACCTTGCAGTAATAAGTGGTACGAGCACCAACCTGAAGGAGTGATAGAAAACGATCAGGCAAAGATCCTCTGGGACTATGGTATCAGGACGGATAGGGTGATACGTGCAAATAGACCAGACGTGACGTTGATTGACAAAGTCAAGAAGAAAGTATCACTCATTGATGTCGCAATACCATGGGACACCAGAGTTGAAGAGAAAGAGAGGGAAAAAATGGATAAGTATCAAGAAATAAGAATATGGGATATGCCAGTGGAAATCGTACCCATAATCATAGGAGCACTAGGCACGATCCCAAGATCCCTGAAATGGAATCAGGAAAAACTAGACGCTGAAGTAGCTCCAGGACTCATGCAGAAGAGTGTGATCCTAGAAACGGCGCACATAGTAAGAAAAGTGATGGACTCCTAAGGAGGCAGGATGCAACCCAGAACCCCATACTATAAATACCACCCAGTCGAATTGGAGGACTGTGATAGAGCAAAAAAAAAAAAAAAAAAAAAAAATAATAATAATAACGAAATTCCTATTTTAGATAAAAAGCCTTCCCAACCTCATAACACTTCATTCACTGCATGAAGGCATCAGATCTCTTTCCTGTCCTATATATTTTACCCCCGATATATAAAATTGTTTTAGCCCGAAAGCTTCTAAAACACCGACGACCAAGTCTGTAGCTTTTCTTCAGTTCATTCGAAACTTAAGAATTATACACTTCATATTTATCACCCTAAGCCTTCCGTTCTTTCTACATGACTAAAGCACAAATAAAGGTTTTGATTCCTGCAGTCATACATACCAACCCATTTTATCCCTCAAATTCTTCTAGTAGATACTTTTCACTCTGACGTTTAACACACAAAATCCCCTTCATGAAGGGAAGACGTCTCACCAATCCCATCAATACTTCAGTTCTTTTCTCCCTGGATATTTTTATCTTATTTAATGAATTTCTGAGACAATCTCACTAGCACTTTCTTTGTATCATACATCCTTTCTCTTTCTTCTTTCGTTCTGCCATCATCTGTTTTAGTCAACTTTCTCTACTTTCCCAATATGCACATTAATATTTCCCGACACATTTTTAGTGGTTCCTTTTAACCCTCATTACCTGATTGTTGGTTTTTCCTTTCTCTTCTTACTGACACCCGCAGCCTCTTTTTATTCCCTCACAAAGTTCTCTTTCTCATCACCAATGAGAGCTATCCTCTAAAACATCTACATCCTGTTAAAGTTAATTTTCGTATCCCAAAATCTCTATCCAAAAGTATTCTCACTAATGCTTGAATATTCATATCAACCAGCCACAAAGGGAAGTGAGACCTACTACTATACTAAACCAGTCACTCTCTAATGATCATATTCTCATACAAATTTAACTCTCATCATAAAATCTGTTGAACGCTCTCAGAGACCTATCAGCTACAATATCATGCATTCTAAATTATTATGAATTATACCCAAATTTTCTAGATTCATTCCTCTCCAAATAACTCTTGTACTCTCGTCTATCAAACTTAATGCCCTCGTTCATTCCCCTGGACCTTTCTCAATTATTTTTATCAATATAATTTTAGCCCCTTCAATTTTCAATTACATTTTAGCATCCATTCCTTTACGACCGTTTTTCTGTACGTTTTAAACAGCAGAAGTATACACAGAACAGGAAAACAGAAAATAAATGAAGATTGGATCAATCAAATCGATCGAATCTAATATTTTAATCCTTCATAAATATCATACAACAAGAATTTGAAGTCTGTTTATACGACGTGACGGTTTATATAACCTGGCTGAGGGAGAACTACAGACTTATAAAGAGCCATTATTCTTCCTGGATGATGCCGAATAACCTTACAGTTCAAGCATATAACGCCCGTGTTAAATTTTGGGTACACAACTGTTGTTTTCCCAGATTCAGATTGGTTCCTGATCAACTCCTATAAATTTGCAATGTCACACCTGTCATGTTTTGACTTCAGAACACGAGGGTAGGTGTAGAGTTAAGCAAAAAGAAGCTGTTACATTGTATTTCTCGGGAATATTTCGTCTTCGTAAGTAAAAGGCTGTTTTTTTCTAACAAGGAATTGTTAGTGCTTCTCAAGGAAATGATTTACGATGCTACACTTTTTGGCTGCCCATACTGCCTTATTTCTTGCTTTAAGGGCTTACATATTAGCTATTAAATTCATAACCTAAATTGGTTTTATAGAGGTTGATTTTTGTCATAATTACTTACTTAAAAACTCTATCAGTTCTATAACCTTTCTTCTTTTAGGGGGCAGGTATGGCTTCTTCCCTCTCGCTTCCTCCCTTTTCTTGTTTTATCCGACCTGGCCTAAAAAAGAGGATTCAGTTGCCCTTGCTATTGGCCTATGGTCTTTTAAGAAAAAAAAAAAGGAAAAAAAATAAGGAGAAAAAAAGTAGGGCTTCATGTAAACCACAGAACAGATTAGGATAATTTTCACTATTTTTAAATTATTGAAAATCCGTAGGCGACTTCTTCCCTAATTCCGTAGACCCCATTTTAACATCTGTAAAATTACTAGGAGAGTAGGACCTAGCACACGACACTAACCTTCTAATCTGCTTAGATATATACAAATTCATACGCCTGTGGGTGCATACCAACCCATATACATAATATTATATATATATAATATATATATATATATATATATATATATATATATATATATATATATATATATGTATAAATGGGATTCTTCAATGTATGAAGAACCTCAATGTAAGCATTTATTTGTATTATCCAAAGAGGAACCCTATTTAGTAAAGGCACCTTGCACAGAACTTAATGCCCATAAGCCTTCGTATAAATAGGAACTATAAAGAGGAAGAAGAGGAGGAAATAGCAGATTCACATCAACCGTATATTTGACGTCTAGGCCAGTCCCTTACGACGCTCCTGATTGGCTGTTCATAAGCCAATCACAGGTCGGGACACTCTCAGTCTCTCGAAAGAGTTCACACAGGCAGGATGAATGTTCCACCTCTCCTGAAAGACGTATCCCTCAGGAGAGTTGGAACATACATCCTGCGTAAGTGAACTCTCGAGAGAGACTAAGAGTTTCCAGCCCTGTCATTGGCTTATCAACAGCCAATCAGGAGCGTCGTAAGAGACTGGCCTAGACATTAGATGCACGGGTGATGTGAATCTACTATAGTACAGTGAACGAAGCAGCGACGAGCGAACGAGAATCATGAAATCGATTGATAAAGACGAGCGCGATGGACGTCACTCTGGAAGGGGAGATGATTCTAACAACCATTCTGTTTGGCCGCGTTTTCATTCAAACAGGAAAATTAAGGAATGAAAACGCTACGCTGGACAAAAATTCAAAAGATCATCGCTGTCGACTCTGACTTGAACAGCAGTCAGCAGGAACCTACTGACGATGGCCGAAATCACTCAATCTAATCAGCTGGAATAAAGTGAGTCACTTAGTCTTATCGTCACGATATTTTCCTGAGAATTCAGTATCTTGACTACTCGTTGATCTAGGAGTAAAAGTCCATTCAAGCACACGGGTGGACAAAATATATAATAAAAATTCACGACCATTTTCCGTGTTATCATACACACAGCCTTTTGGAATCCCTCAAACATCTGGTCAGCTTTTCTTAAAAAAAGGGATTCCAGATTTTCTAAAAGTTCTAAATTACGAGTTAATCAACAGAAATTGAGTTTCTTAACAGAAAATTTCAGTTTGTTTTCCACGAGGCCACTTTCATTTTGCATTCCTGAATAAATTACGCTATCCTAAAGTTTTTTTGTTCTACTACATATATTCGATTAATACACATTTATTGTGTGAGAACTTACTTCTCAGAAGTGTCACACTTCACGAGGGCCGTGAAAGGAATGAAATCAAGAAAGAAATGTCACCAATTGCTTATTTTTGGTTTTTATTCAAGCAGCCAAGTGACAAAAGCAGACAGATACAAATACATAAAAAATGAGAAAAAAAATTGAGTTCCAAGGTTACAATGCTGGACATTCACTTTGTAAGACATTGAAATATTTTTGGACGATCTGTGTTATGGGATAAGTTCAACTGAAAAAAAAAAAAAATAGATGGACACTTGCACAAAGAGGCTTAAAAAGAATCTGCAAATAAAAGTGGGAAAGTTTCAGCAGTTCAAAAGCTCGGTTAGTGCTAGAGGCGAATTATTCGTTAGGGCGCGTATCAAAGGCATCTCCATCGAAGGTCAGGCGACGACATCCAGGAATCCTCCAGAGGATAGAAGAAAGGAGCCATCTAGTACCAGCGGATCCCACGGGCGCGCTCATACTCGGCTTTACGTATCTGCTGCAGGGAGTGGGCGGGGATGGGAGGGATGAGGGGAGAGCGGGCCCTGTAGCCGAATTCGTCAGCCACGTAGTCGACGCGAGCCACGTTTCCCTCGGGATGCTGGTAGCTGGGGATGAAAGGGGAAGGCAAGAGATGATTAGTGTTGATGGTCACCAGCGAGTCATGTTTTCGATGTCTGTCTGTACGCAAAAATTCGTCGACTTCCTCCTCCAATGGGCCTTGACCCATTCAAGCACAATCGCGATGCTTTCGGTCAAATCGACGACCTCCAATAACGTGTACGGACACTTTCATTTGGGCAGAGCCGCGGTTCCTTTCATCTTCCCGAATCAGCATCACGAAACCATTCGTTCTGGGTTTTCTCGTGAATCTCCCGTCATGATTTGTTTCATTATCAAAAGCATCGCGTCCAGACATTCTGAGCTGTCGAGGTCATCGGGATGTTTTGCAATAAATAGGGGACGGTCTTCTGGACGGGGCTCTTCATCGGTTTCTTTGAGCAAGGGCGACAGAGGGGTTATATAAGGCTGTCCTTAGAATAAGGACAAAATATCTCCAAGAAGGACACAAAATTGACCGAACGCTTAAATTACGATTTCTAAGATAAACGCAACTTCAATACAATCATACAGTATTTTCCAACCAACCTGTAGGTTCCAGCGATGTTGCTCTGCCCTCTGAGGCCTGGCCTTCCAGAAGCAGCGGCGCTGATTCCATTCTCGGTCCGGAAGTCGTAGTCGAAGGCGCCCCTGTTGTTGTTCTGGCGGTAGTCGTGGATGGTCCTCGCGAAGTGGTTGTAAGGCCTATTGTAGAAGTAGGGGGAATTGCGGTAGTAAGGGTTAATGCCAAACTGGGGTTCGGGTTCGGGTTTGGCTTCGGGTTCGGGCTCGGCCTCCGCAGCAACCATGGCCAAAATGGCGGACAGTACGAGGACCTGAAACGTCGTCGGTGTTTAGTTTTGGAGGGGCTCCTATATATTACTAAATTTATTTCTTATAAGTTTCTTGTTACTAGGCTCCGTGGACCTATTTGACGATTTTTTTTATTGTTTATTATTCTTTTATTTATTTATGTATTTGTTTCTTTATCACTCCTTTATTTGCATTCCCAAGCTTCAGTCTTTTCATCATCATCACCGTCTTCCAATTCCCGGCCCCCCCCTCTCTCATTCTCTTTCCCCAAACCCAATCACCTATTATCATTTCTGCGGTTATGTGTGAAACCAGCTTTTGTTAGGCGAGTCTGTGTTCCCAGGTAATTAACGATTTAAAAAAATATATATCTGACACCCACTCATAATTACTTTCTGTATGAAACAAGACAATTTACATTTTCCAAGAATTACTTTCAGTCTCAAATTCTGGACACGAGATTTTCTGGAGAGATTATTACGGTAATAAGCTGGGGCAAATAATTCAAATATTTCTTGAATGCTGATTTTCTGCTCTTAATTCTAAAGCCACCTTTGCTTTGCATATTGGATTATAAGATGCAGCGTTATTGTTAGCGAGAGGCTCTTCAAGTGTTCGTTTTAAGGCAACTGAGACTTTCAGATACTTTATGTTACACAGATACGAGGTTTATCTGCGAAATGTTTCGAAGTTCAGAGTGAACTTCCCGCGACCTCAATAGGACCGATGACTAATCTGGATCTCAACTCAAACGTGATATTCAAGACTTCGCGGTAATCTAGGATACTGTTTCTCCTGTTTCTCGACGTTATGATATAAAGGAATATATAAATAATGGTCAATATTACAACCTGAAGTTGATTAATGGCAAATTCCGGGCTGATTTTAGAACTGTTACCCTCTTCATTGACAGACTCTACGTTGCATAGAAAGCAAAGTTGCAGAAAAATCGAACATTTTCGATAGAAACAGAGGAGAAAAATATGAATAAAGAACTGCATGCGATTTCACTTGTTTCTTCTGTATTATCTCAGTAAATAAGGCGCTAGAAACTAGAAACTAAAATCAACCCAAGACATGAAATGTGTTGTATGTCAAAATAGGGAGCGCCATACAGAAAGCATCTAATTTATCTGACCCTGTAGAGCAAATGCGAGATTTTGAGTATCTTAGAAATTGGTGAAATTGGCCCATATCATTCTGTTCATAACGATCATGAATATCCATTTTGAAATTAATTATAGTATAGAGATTGAAGTATTAATAGTAATACTTGATGCGCATTGATGGAAAAAAACTGAATGTTACAAAGAACATAAGAAATGACAGTTCCAGTGACAGATTACCGTCTGACTCGAGCGTAACCGAAATACTTCCCAAGCAACAGCACATCCTGAGAGAGACATGGCAGTCCCACTACTACAGCAGCTCTTCTCAAGCAGCAACTACGTAGATACTCACAAACTTCATTGTGATCGCGGCAGACTGCAAAGAGTACTTGCTAACCCTCGAGATGCGAGCTGGTGACGGCTCTGGAAGACACTTGTTATGCCGACGGACTCGGTGGTGTTTATATACCCTGAGGGATGACGTCCAAAACGCACCTTGTCCCTAGGGCTTGTTACCTCCTCCAGAAAAAAAACCCTCCCCCCAAAACTCCCTCTGCTGCTTGTTATGCCCCCCTACCCCATTTCTCTCTCTTTTTTTTTTTCACCCCCCCTTTGAGTCACTTCTTTAAAAGCCCCTCCCACTAGCTCCCCCTGCTGGAAGACGGTCTACCTCTGCCGGGAGTCTTCGCCCCCCTTCAACTCCCCCACCGTCTTCGTAGGCCATGTGGATGACCCTGGGTCAAACCGGATGTAAAGGTAGGTCGTAGAGTGAACTGATTTGTGGATGAAAGTGCTGGATGAAGGGAACGAGAAAAATGGTAAATTTTACGGTGAAATGATCGTCCGTCTCTCTCCTTTTACATTTCGCCTTCAGGAACGCTGATGGTTCGAGACAGCCTCCAGATTGTGTCGGGCGAAGAAGAAGAAGAAGAACACACAGCATAAAGAACCAAGGTGAATCAGATTTCGCCTTTTCCTCTCAGGTATAAAATGAAACTGGATTTCATTTGCCTTTGTGCCATTTCACGTCCGATGGACGCACTGGATTCCACCCAGGGGAAAGTTCTGGAGATGGACGGAAGAAAATGATTTATGTACGCCACTCAAAATTTCAGCTATTCCCCATACTTAGCGGACTTATATTGTGACTTTATGTCATTCATTTTTTTTTTGGCTACATCCAGTCTTCGTTCTCATTCCTCTCGCATGATTTTATGCTATTTACCCGTTACCTTTTGTAGTTGAAAAAAAAAAAAAGCTTTTACAAGTACAGCTATTTACATGATCTCAAAGGGTTTTAACAACAAAAGGAAATGTCTAACTTTCATTGATTTGGCATTTTTTAAAATGATTTCCAATCTTCCAAAACATCCTTTTTTCTGGTAGTTCTTCAACAGTATCTAAAATGTCGGAATTCGGTATCAGTCTACTCTATTAATCACTGACGGGAAATCAATGACAAGAAGTAGTTGTATTGTATCGGAAACCCATAATGCACCGGTTTCTTTGGAGGCAAATGTACTCGTATAAACTGGTGCACAGCGTTTGTGAAATAAATCTTTTTCTGGTGGCGTGTACTGCAAGGGGAGGTGAAAATTCCATTCGACTTCTACGTTTTTCCACGTAGTGGCGGATCTAGAAATCTTTCATTGGAGGGGGGCGGGGGAGCACTTAGGATTAATATATATATATATATATATATATATATATATATATATATATATACACATATATATATATATATATATATATATATATATCTATATATATATATATATATATATATATATATATATACATGTACACACGGACGGTACACACATATCAATATTCATATATGTCTGCACACACACATATGTACACAAGTATTAGTACTAGTATTTGTTGTTCTTGTTGTACAATTGTTGTTAAAATAATCATCAACTAAGGAAATTTTTGCTACTTACATTGATTTCTGCAAGAAAACAATGTTACAATATTTATATCCGCGGAGGGGGGGGAGGGCGGTTGAGGAGGCGCGTGACCAGGTGGCCCCCACTCCCCCTTAAATCTGCCACTGTATACCCCAATAGAAACTCATTGCTATGCTCCGTTTAATTCTGGACAATTCCGTGAGTTCGGATATGCTGTAAAAATTCACACCAGACGTTAACGATGTTTTTTTTATTAGAGATTTTTCACTTATCTTTGGACTGTGTCATGTGATACAATAAAATAAAATAAAATAAAAGTTTTTATTGGGTCCTTCACCGAATGCCGTAGCGAATATTCTGTCAGGTGTTTTTCATTTAGGTAAGTTGCACGGGCTTTGCAGTAAACATTCATTGCCGTTCTAAATAGGAAGAAGTGTTTTTTTTTACGTTTTATTTAACGAAAACAACGATATTTAATTCATTTACTGATTTGCAGTTTCTGAATGCATCTGTGAAATAAGGTCTTTCGCGCATTATTGAATACAAATCCCTTCATACGCTTGGACGGGAGTATCAATAATACATTATAATTTTGATTGCGATCACCGCAGCTCTCTAATCACCAGGGAATCAATTCACTAGTTAGGTCACAAGAGGCACAGGGAATATATATATATATATATATATATATATATATATATATATATATATATATATATATATTACATGGGAAAACCTCCATGTATTTCATACGGTAAGCGTGGACACGAAACGGAAGGCAGACCCCCACCACAGGCTCTCTCTCTCTCTCTTTTTTTTTTTTATCCCCTTCCACTTGTAAGCTAAGAATTTTAATAGTGCCCTTACATCTTCGATTTGCTGCAAACACACGGTACTTTGGGTACGGTCTCCTCTGCCCCAACCCCCGCCTTCGCACCAGCACCACAAACCTCATCTGTGTCATTTCTTTATATTGATAAATATTTTAAAATATTTTAACGTATTTTAGGTGGCTGAGTCTGGACTGATATACTAAGGCATTAATCGGTTCCCTGCGATATTTCTGATACGCCTGACATCCCTCAGTGATTATCTCTGAGCCTGCGATTCCCTTCCAGCATCCTCAAGGCTTCTAAGAGCCTCTTCACTCCGGGCTTCAAGGTCTCTCCTTCCATCCTCGTTAAATGCTGATAACATTCGACGGTTGGTTTTGAGGGGAAAAAATCGTTTTGTTTTGATATTCTCCTTCCTCTTCCTCTTCTTCCTCCTCCGTGGATGGAACGCCCAGAAACATCGAGTCACATTACTGCAAAGCTCTATGATGAACCCTTTTGATTTATTCTGAAACCACTGGACGGTATTTGGGTGTCGACCTACAACTCCTTCCTGAATTCTCTTTGTATATAAATGACTCACACTGCTTGCTTGTAAGGCAATGTGAGCACCAAACGTGCTTGCGTTCCCACTGCAGCCTCTTACCTATGTTGTTGTTGTTGTTGTTGTTATTATTATTATTATTATTAGATTTCGTTTATTTTCCCAAGAAAGTTATTGGGAATTTGTCCGCATGTAGGGAAGCAATGGATATTCTCTCCTTAGCTGGGAATTTTATAAAGGACAGTCCTTCAGGCACAATATTTAAGAAGCGCAGGTGAAGAGGGAAATCAAATTACCCCGAGAGAGAGAGAGAGAGAGAGAGAGAGAGAGAGAGAGAGAGAGATACTTTATCCGTTCGATCAAGAGAGGAAGATCCTAGTGCACGCAGAGAAAAAAAAAAATAAAGCGAATGGCAGAATGCATTCATTAAGATAATTCTTGCCCTGTGTCTGAGTGTCCTCAATGGCGCACCCATTAAGATATATCATAGATCGATCCTTGCCCTCAGAGGTCAAGCCGTAAATTCGGGGCAGGGCACGGAATAATAATAATCGTCAAACATAACGAGGAAAAGAAGTATATTTTGTTACGCCTTTATTGATTGCTCATCTGTTTTTATATTTTTCTCCTAAATGTTTGAGGAGTCTTGTGGTCGTAGGAGACTGTGCTTTTGAAGGACAGTTCATACTGTTCATTATAAGGGCGAAAATATCCCCCATGAGCTTACTACCTAATGAATGTTAATCACATCGATGCAGATGCAGTATAAATTAGGAAGGGAGCAAATTGTCGTGATTTAAATACCAGCGAATGATTTACATTCACTGTCCTTGTTCGCAAAACCGTAAAAAATATATCGACTTTCAAACACGTACGTGAACAATGCGATAGCGGCGTCCGCTGATTAGTTCCCGGGAATACAAGAAGAAGACGAGTTCCTTGCGTGGCGCCTCTTTGTTACATTATTTTTGAGGCCTTTCTTCTTCAGGTAAAACATGTTAGGAAAATTCTTTAAAACATAGTGTGCAACGTGTGCATTATTTCGAGTACAGTAATCATTTTCAGGCTTTGTATGTTATCTCGGTAAAAACGTAACGGTGGTTTTTCACACTTGGAACTTTCTCACACGATTGTTGTTTGAGTTTTTGGGCATAGGAAAATAAAAAGCATATATATATATATATAATATATATAATATATATATATATATATGAATACCCATATATCCCTATATATATATGTGTGTGTGTGGGTGGGTGCGGGTGTACAGTATGTTCGTTTTATCAAGATACCAAATTTTTGGCAATGCACCAAATATGATAATAAATAACCGGGAACTAAAATATAAGTGGACTAATAAACAGAATGTCATTATAGAAACAGTTATATGTATATGTATATATATATACACACACACACACACACACATATATATATATATATATATTATACAGAGAGAGAGAGAGAGATCAGTTTCTCTTGCCAACGATGAGCACTGTGTACCCGAGGAGGGGCGTCGAGCGAAGCTTGACTGAGTAATGGGGGGAAGGCAAACAGGTCAAAATATTAAAGGTAAACCAGTTAAGGCAAAAAAGAAACGTAAAATATGCAACTGAGTGAAGAAGATGGAAAAGGCGAGCAGTAAAGCTAATACTCTCCAATCACATTTCTCTTTTGACTTTTTACGAGTATCCTCCACGTTTCAATACCCCATCATACTCCTCATCATTAAGGTTAACATAATCATGATTATTATTATTATTATTATTATAGTCCTTATCGTTTTACTTTCACACCGCATATTTTATGGCCTAGCCGTGCTTGTGCTTCTCTCATGATAATCTTGGCATTTCATTTTTTCTACAGGTAATATGTACTCATTGTTTTGTTCAGCCCCAGGGGAAACTTTCTTCTCCCTGTCAGGCCGCTTGGCTCTGTTGGTATATACGTAGTGCATGTCAGTACGCTTCTTTAATTTAGAGTAATATATACTCCACACACACCACACACACATATTTATATCTATATATATATAGAATATAAATATATATATATATATATAATATATATATATATAAATTTCGTTTCGAATTTTTAATTCATCTTCCCTCCGATAGCGTTCAAGTAACCCTGTTAAGTAAGTACCCGTGAATATGAAAACAGTAATGATATTTGAGAGTTCGATACAGAATGCTGATTTTTTTATTGAGGAATTCTCAGTGACATTAGCTTTAGCGAATGAAAGGAACGAACTTCTATCCAGAAATGAATGAGGTGGTCCATATCGCAGCTTTGCAGAAACCGTCACGCAAAACACCTAATTTCGTGTCGCGATAATTTTTTCGTAAAAGCGCCATAATTGCTGTTTAACTTGAAGCCCCGTCCAACCAATACGTTAGCAGGGAATCGATCAAATAGTATTGAGTACATTAAGTGCATTCTGATATACCCATTATTAACTGACGGACTTTTGCGAAATGCCAGTTCCATTTGCCTTGGATAATGGATCATGAACCTAATTTTCAGTGTGGATTTAGGTTCACCACATGGATCAAATGAGAGACGTTAGGAAGGCAGGCATTAAAAAAATGGACGATAATATCATTGACGTATTGGTTGGACGGGCATTCTCTCTCTCTCTCTCTCTCTCTCTCTCTCTCTCTCTCTCTCTCTCTCTCTCTCTCTCTATATATATATATATATATATATATATATATATATATATATATATATATATATATAGAGAGAGAGAGAGAGAGAGAGAGAGAGAGAGAGAGAGAGAGAGAGAGAGATAAATATATTACATATAGTATATATATATATATATTTATATATATATATATATATATATATATATATCACACATAGGAAAAGCGAAGACGTAGATTCCATATATAGTTACGTTTGGTTATAAGAATTTAACAGTTTATAAAAAATCAAGCACTATGTCGTATAAACGATACGGTTAAGGCTTATATCATAGACGTAAATTGGGATACCTTCAAAAAGTATTCGGGAATGCCTCTTGCGTATCATTTGTAGTTATGACACAGAGGGGGTAGTCACTCGAGAAAACAATGAAGTTTAGCTGACCAATAAATGAGTCGCGATGGCGGGACAGGGTGAGGGTCAATAGGAGCGCCCCCGACTCCCACCTCAAAAAAAAAAAAAAAAAACAAAAAAAAAAAAAAAAAAAGGATAAAGAATGAATGAATGAATAATTGATAATTATCTGGCGTCGTGACTACCAGGATCATTGACACCGAATGAAGCCCTTTGGACAAACGATTTGGGAAAAATCCACACACACACATCATAAAAACTTAAAATTCCGCATCAGTTATTGTACTCTAGCTATCGCAAAGATGCTACTTACGCATTAAACACCACCAAAGCTAAATTATTATCATTATTATAAAATAGTTTAATCAGACCACTGATCTGACCTTAAACTCCAATAGGGCTGGCCCAAAGGATTAGATAAAATGCAAGGTCCAGGCCAAAGGCCACGAGCTGGGACCAAACAGGTCATGTAGGATAATAAGTAATAAATTAAGATTAAATAAAAAACTGCACAGAGGCAAAGGCTTTCATACTAGAACACAAACAGGCAATAAATACATTTACTCACGTTTCCATACATACATTCTAAAAAACCAAAGCTAAAAACTACACACATACATAAAAAGGAAATACCTAAATTTCGTTAAAAACTCCAACTTCTTTTAAAAATTCAACAACACACTCATAATCATACTGCGCTTCTTCACCCAATATCTTTGCCAAACTGTAATTACCATCTCTATCTCTTTTGTCTTTAAAGTGCTGCTCTCTCAGTTCCCGATGACTAGGACATTCAACTAGCAAATGCTTAATAGTCATCGGGACGAGACAGTCATCACAGTAAGGTTGGTATTCACAGCTCATGAGATACCCATGTGTCAATCTTGTATGTCCTATACGGAGGAGGTATATCGTTACTTCCCATTTCCTAGGCATAGACTCATATTTCCAAGGGTGTGTTCGTGTGGCAAACTCTTTCATTTTATTTGGTCCTACTTCGTTCCATTGCTGTTCCCATAATCTTGCAAAGAACTTTGATATACTAGGAAAAAAGTCTCTATATGGTACAGTAATTGGTCTTGGTATCATATTGGTTGCTGCTGATTTAGCTAGTTGGTCTGCTTTTTCATTTCCATATATATTTACGTGCGCTGGGACCCAGCAAAATGATATAGTAATCCCTCTACGCTGATGTAGAAATACCCACTGTGATATTTTCAATGTAATTGGATGGCCAGTATTGAAAATTTCAAGTGCCTGTAATGCACTTTTGGAATCACAAAAGATGGTGATATTAATGGAATTCTGGAGGGTTGCAATATGTTCCAATGCTGTTAAAATTCCATACAGTTCCGCCGTGAAGTTCGATGCTACGATGGGTAGTGCTCCTCTGCGGCTAAAATCATCACTAAAATCTCCATATCCGACTCCATCTTCAGTTTTGGAGCCATCAGTAAAAACAAACGTAGAGCCTGAGTGCTCTGCAGTATGTTCTAAAAATAATGCTCTGATTTCTGTATCTGATTTTTCTCTTTTAATACCTTTAAAATATTTACAAAATTAATTACAGGTAATTTCCATGCTGGGGTAATTGGTAAATTAACTGGACATACAGGATTTCTTGACATTCATTTTTTCCAAGATCTTTTTCACTCTAAAACTAAAAGGCTTAGGAAGCCTTGGATGATTTTCATAAAAGTTGTTGAAAGAATTTCTATTTGCTGCTTCAAAGGCTTTAGAGTTGGGGATTCTCTGAACCCTAAAGCAATATCTGATAATTGATGATTGGCGATATAACTCTAGGGGGATTTCTCACGCACCAATTAATAAACTTAAGATGGGAGAAGATCGGAAGGCACCCGTTGCCAAGCGTATACCGGCATGATGTACTGAATCTAAGATAGCAAGACGATTAGATGAAGCAGAAGAATATATTTCACATCCATAAAGTAACTTTGAAATAATAAGTGAATTGTATAGTATTATAACTGTCTGCCTGTCTGCACCCCAGTTGGTATTAGATAATACTTTCAAAATACTTAAAGCTTCGAGGCACTTGGTTTTAATATGTTTCAGATGGGGAAGCCAACTGAGGTTTTTGTCGAATATGAGGCCTAAGAAGCGTACCTCTTCAACACAGGGTATTCTATGGTCATGCAGATAAAGGTCTGGGTCGGGGTGTACTCCCCAAAGGTGGCAAAAATGCATAACAGTAGTCTTACTGGCTGATATTTTAAAGCTCTGTTGTTCAGCCCAGTTTACAATCTTATTTATTGTCAATTGTAATTTCCTTTCTGCAACTGACATTCGTGATGCAGCAACAGATATTGAAAGATCGTCTACGAATAGGGTACTCAATACATCCTTGGGTATAACAGACGCGACACCATTTATTGCTAACGCAAAAAGTGTGACACTAAGCACACTCCCTTGTGGGACACCCTCTTCTTGGCATCTTCTATCTGATAATGCGCCGCCCACTTTAACTAAATATCTACATTTCAAGAATGATTTAATGAATATGGGCAATTTTCCTCGTAGACCACAGGTATGAATTGTCTTAAGAATGCCATGCCTCCAAGCAGTATCATAAGCTTTCTCAATATAAAAAAAAATAGTTATATGGTGCTGCTTGGAGGCAAATGCTTCATATATGGAGGTTTCCAGCTGCAGTAGGACATCTACTGCCGAGTGCATTTTTCTAAATCCACATTGTGAGGGCGAGACAATATCATTACGTTCTAAATACCAGACAAATCTTGTATTCACCATTTTTTCCATTAGCTTGCATAAACAGCATCTTAGTGCTATTGGTCGATAACTAGCCACTGAAAAAGGGTCTTTACCTGGTTTAACAAAAGGTAAAACAAAAGCCAATTCCCATATGACTGGGCAGCTACTTTCATGCCATAATCTGTTAATTATACTTATTATAAATAGTTTTGTATTTTTTGAAATATGCCTAAACATTTGATAGGGAATTTCATCCGGACCAGGGGCAGTGTTAGTGCTGCTGGCCAGGCAGCATCAAATTCCCTTTCTGTAAAGGGTGTATTATATGGCTCTATCTTATCTGTAGAAAGGTCTAATCGCAGTTGTTCTTCTCTTCTTCTATATTGATATCCAGGGGAATTGTCAGATTTTTTTGAAACTTGAGCAAAATGATCGGAGAGTTTATCACTGACATCTTTTGCGTTGGCGATGAAGTTGTCATTAACTTGAAGTACTGGGGGAGGACAGGGAGTAAATTTCCCAGCAATCTTTTTTATTTCCTTCCATATACTGCAGATAGGTGTTCGGTGGTTAATGGACAATACAAATGACGACCATGACTGCCTTCTGACAGTTTTCATTGCCTTTCGAAACCGAGCTCTATTCTGTTTATATATTATCATGTTTGCTATAGTTTGGTGTCTACGATAACGTGTAAGTGATGTTTTTCTTGTGACTCGGTGTAACAGTGTGAGCTCTTCCGACCACCACGGGACTGGCCGTCGCCTAAAAAACCTGTAGGTTTTGGTATAGAATGTATACCTGCTGTATGGAGTGTCCCATTTAATAAATCGATTGCATCATCTGCCGTTGGGAAGTCATTTGCATCACTTTCTATTTCGCTTAGCTCTTGAAATTTGTTCCAATCTGCTTTTTCAACATTCCACCGTGGAGATCTTTGAACTGGTGGGTCATGATTGGAATTTATTATTATGGGAGCATGGTCACTGCTTTGCCAGTCATCATTCGTCTTCCACCTGAAATCCATCGTGCAATTGGAACTAGATATTGTAAGGTCTAAGCATGAGACTGTACCTGTCTGGATATCATAATGAGTGGGTTCTCCAGTATTTAAAAGTCCTAAATCTTCATTTTCTATTATGGAAGCTATAATATTCCCTTTTTGATTTGATGTCACACCTCCCCATAAAGGATGTCTGCCATTTAAGTCTCCCATGAGAAGAAATGGTCGTGGAAGCTGATGAAGTAAATCAATTAGCTCTTCTCGAGTGATGGGATTGTTTGGGTGGTGGAGATAAAGGGAACGAGTGGTGTATTTTCGTCTTAAGTGAATTTGAACCGCAACAGCCTGTAGAGGTGTATTTAGTGGGATTGGAAAATGAGGAAGGTCCCTGCGATCATATATAAGGCAACCTCCATGTCTTCCCACTTCCAAATTATATTGTGTTCTATATGATATATAGTCTCTTGGGCAAGTGGACATCAAGCATTGTTTCTTGTAAACATACAGCAATAGGGGAGTATTTATAGAGCAACACTTTAAGTTCCTCATATTTTGCACAAAGTCCCTGACAATTCCACTGTAAAATTGAAGAGAAGCTGCCTATGTTTTGGAGGGTAGTCCTCTATTCAAGGTCATTTTTAAATGCTTAGTGGATGAGACATTTCAGAACGGGACAGAGTGAAGGCCAATAGGAGCGCCCCCACAAACACCGCCCCCCCTCCCAAAAAAAAAAAACAAAAGATGAAGAGACATTTCAGAACGGGACAGAGTGAAGGCCAATAGGAGCGCCCCCACAAACAACAACCCCCTCCAATAAAAATTAAAAAAAAAAAAATTAAGAGATTTCAGAACGGGACAGAGTGAGGGCTAATAGGAGCGCCCCCCACAAAAAAAAAAAAAAAAAAAAAAAAAAAAAAAAAAACAAACACCGCCCCCCCCCAAAAAAAAAAAAAAAAAAAAGGGGGCCCTTGAAGAGACATTTCAGAACGGGACAGTTAGGGGGCCGATAGGAGCGCCTAAAAAAAAAAAATGAAGAGATGACATTTCAGAATATTCTGTCACAGAAATGCAGGAAGTCGTGGGGTAATTGCAGGCCCTGCTGTGCTTGAGCAGCGCAGCCAGATTGAAATTATATTAAAGCATTACCGCTCGGTGATCCCAGGGTTAATGACTAAGTCAGTCAAAAGCAGCTCAGCTGAGGGCGTCGCAAATCCAGATGTATCTTACCTCCGGGTTCTGGCTCTTACAGGCAGATAATAATGACGCGGTGTGCTAACCATATATAATAACTCGAGTTAAATTCCCTTACGGATTTATTATGAGAGCAATTTCTCTTAATTCTGATTTGCATGATGATTTTCGCTGATTCTATACAGTAACAGATGTAACACGACTGCAGAATGAAGGTTAAGTGAAACGGCCATGACCCCTTGGCTTGTGGTTTCTTTTTAAGATACTGAAAATGCATAATTTTTATAGTATATATAAATTGTTTATATATATAATATATATATATATATATATATATATATATATATATATATATATATATATATAGCTAAAAATGCCTTTAATATCTAATTCGCTCTACCTCGAAATTTTTTTTTTTAGTTCATAAGAAATTCGTCGGATCATGGGCGCTAAACACGGAACCAAGAATTCAAGACGTACAGTGAAGCGCTTTAAACCACAAGGCTATCATGATAGACTTGTGGTTTAAAGCGCTTTGCTGTACCGCGTGAATTCTTGGTTCCGTGGGTAGCGGACATGATCCGACGAATTTCTTATCAACAAAAAAAAAAAAAAAAAAAAAAAAAAGCTTCAGTTAACATATTTAAAAATATATTGATTCCGTGGTAGAACGAATTAGATATTAAAGGAGATTTGTAGCTTCATGCGTATATATGAATCACAGTGATGTGATAAGACTAATATATATATATATATATATAATATATATATATATATATATATATATATCATGACATGGTTATTATCTAAAACAAGAATTCAGCGTATATGGTATGGAGGAAAACAGGGTGACAGCTGGTAATATGTCAGATGCTCAATACTGAATTATAATGGATATACCAAACCGCAACAAGTTCCAAGACTGTAGAAATATTATTCCCACTGGAGAAGGCGTGATGTCTTCAAAGTGTTTGCGAGTTGTACTCGCTTCTTAGGATGAGCACTTGAAGTGAGGGAAAGAAGACACGAATTCTGGATGCGCCAGGTGAGGTCCTCATATATTCGATAATTTCCTCCGTAAAATTTCCTGCTGACTGAATAGTCCCTGAGTGTCAGCGTTTGTTTCGAGCTTGTTTGTTTGTGTGTTGTTTTTACGTTGTATGGAACCAGTTGTTATTCAGCAACGGGACCAACGGCTTTACGTGACTCCCGAAACACGTCGAGAGTGAACTTCTATCACCAGAAATACACATCTCTATCCCCTCAGTGAAATGCCCGAGAATAGAGCTCGCGCCCACCGAGGTGGCAGGCCAACACCATACCGACCACAACACTGAGGCGCTTTGGTTCGAGCTTGGTTACGGGAAGATATTTCGCAAATCGATGAATTTTTTTTAAATGAAGCAGTACCATTTTAATGCTTAAAAATATAGCCCACTGTTCTGGATGCCAGAAATAGCAGTTTATTTCAAGATTTAGTGCTGACCCGGGTTCGAATCCTGACTAAAAAGAAGAATTTCTCATTCCCAAATTCGGATTCAGGAGTTTCAGTGGGAGATGTACCCAGAAATAAATAAATATCATAGAATCGAACAGATAATTGTATATAGCAAGTTTATCGTTGTAGATAACGTACATCTGGTAAGTGTGAGCAGTAGATCTCATGCATTTCAACAAGTACTGACTTTATGAGGTGCAATATTGACTTTTATGAAATTAGTTTCTCCTGGTGTCCAGTTGTGATGTAGGTTTTTCGTGTTCTTATCAAGACTGGAGTTGGGTGTATATGGCCGAAATATGGAACCGAAATTATCGTTGAAAATGGTAATACATGTATGAGTCGACAAAGCCAAACGATATAACGGAATGGAATGGAATGGAATGTGGAATTTAGGCTTGAAGCCAAGCACTGGAAGCCAAAGGATTATTCAGCGTTATAATGAATTTGGTTTGAAATGCATGTCAGTGAGTTTATGAATGAATGAATAAAATAATAAATTATTTTAAAACTACAGTAAAAATTGATATTAGGTAGAAATTGATTTTTGGTAAAAACTGATATCCTCCATAAAAAATTATAACTAAGTTTAGGATATGCATACAATTTTAAGAGTAAAACAATAAAAAAATATACACAAAAATACTCACATACACAACTGCAAGTGTATATACTATACTTACAAAGCCAAAAGATAACGTCAAAAAGGAGAAGGGAAAGACTATATTATTTATAGAACGAGAAGAGGAGCTATTTAAGGATATTTAGATCTTGATATATTCTCTAACGGCGCTTGTTGGTAAAACAAATTTATTTCTATTTCGCTTGAAGATTCTGTGCCATTCAATTGAATGAGAGTTTATTTTGCCATTGCTTTTTTAAACACCTTGATATTATCGACAACGTAAAGGCAGAGAAAAGACAATTTGAAAATATGAATTTTTATAATCTGCAGTCTATTACGCAGAAATTATAGCGAGTGAAAACATGATTCTCATTACAACGTCTCGTAACCAGATTAAGAAGAAAAAATGATAATAATAATGATGCGCTCGTTAAAAATGACGCAGTAAATTTAAAATAAAAATGCCGAGAGAAATTCTCCTTAACAAAGACGTTGGGAAAAGGCGAAAGAAAAATACAAGCCCTTGCAAAAATGCGTACCTGGCCTAGCAAGCCGAGAGAGAACTAAAACAAGAAGAAAAATTATGGGTTCTGGGAAAATCCGAACCTTGAAAGTCAATTAACGAAATGTCACTCTACCTTACGAGCGCCGAGTTGGAAAATGGCGCTGCGAAAGCAGACCTGTAGTTTTAGAACGGCTCCTCCGGACTTTACGAATGTTGTTAGACTTTGCAATTTCTTGGGGGGGCGAGAGACTGACATGAGATTCCTTGGGGCTCAAGGTTAGGTCAAGTCCCCTTGGCAGCAGGTGAAGGTAACGTATTTCAGAGGAGAGGAGGAGCGTCATTTTCAGGAACGTGAATCATTCCTCAAGATTTAACACTTAAATGATTCCTTTGTTGGAGGAGATCCCGCGAGGACCCTCGTGAGGCTAGCCCGCAAACTCTTCATATATATATATATATATATATATATATATATATATATATTATATATATATATATATATATATGTATATATATATGGACAAAAGTTTTAAGCTTTGTATATATTTCCATAAATATATTTTATCTAGATAAACAAGGACATTACTGTGGATCCTTCTATTGATTTCTTAGAAACACGATACGGTGTTTTCATATTGCATATAATTTATATATATATATATATATATATATATATATATATATTAAATAAATTGAGTTAAAAAAAAAAACAAGTAAACAACAGTGCACCGAAATTTCTTCGACGCAACCGAGTTTTCTGTACAGCATATAAAGCTGTAAGAAATTAGCCACGGCCAATGAAACTGCTGTTGCAAACATTGTTAGGAAAGAGAACTCCCGAATATTCTTGAGTCGTCGTGACACTTTACTTTCTAAAATCGAAGAAACCTTATTCAAGGAAAAGCTAAGTTTATTTGAATTTTGATAACAAATTTTTTTCTTGTTTATGACCTAATTTCATTCAGGCGTTCCTGACCTGGGGTCAACAAAAAGGAAAATTTCAGTATTGTATCTGCCTTTCGAGAATATCCATTTCGTTAACAAGATTCTTATTTAACTTAAAGTGCAATTGCTGAGGAACAATGCATCGTCAGATGGCGTGTAAATGTAATTGCCCTGAGTGCGAGATGGAGCACTTACAGAGTATGACCAAGTTTCGAGGCGTGCTTTTAATTCAGTTACTGAAATTTAAATTTTTTTTTTTCATTTTCTTTTGGTTATCAGACTGTTTAGAATCATCAGAATTTATAATGGTTTCGCTGCTGGATATCTGTCGATCTGTTTAGACACATACACGCATAAAGGCATGAAAGAGTTTTACTCTTACTCCCGTGCAATTACGAAACGATCACAACCAGATAAGCCCACACGCTCTCGTGGTTTCACGGGGTCTCATTGTTTGAATATTCACGTTGTCCTCTCTATAAGGGGCTGCGAACTTAACTGACAGAACTGCCCTTGGTCAATTAATCGAGGGACATCTTAGGTAATCTTTTATTTCCTTACGGAGGCGGAAGAAAGATGGTTATGAATAATTGCTTTGGGTTTTAATGCCCATCGTATTTAATAGCCCTTAATTCCTCTTGTTCTGAAGGAGGGAGAGAGATTATGCGTTCTTTATTCGCTACTTTTATTTTTCATGTTTATTATTGAGAGAGAGAGAGAGAGAGAGAGAGAGAGAGAGAGAGAGAGAGAGAGATCCACATATTAGTATGTTGTCGTTTCCAGTTGAGTGGTATCGGTTCCAGAGGCTGAATACGTGATAAGGAAGTATTTGTTTTTGGTCTTAATTTTTCCCTTTCAGTAATTTGCTACGAAATGGAGCGAGACACTGGTTAAACTTGCACTTGGAATAAGTCATGATATATAATATAAGCGCAATTACACCCAAGACGATGACAGTAAAAACTTTACAAGAGAAAACGACAAATGTAAAACCACGAAGAAGCAGGCATTATGAGCAGCGCACCAAGCATACTTTTAGACTAGCAATCAAAGATGGCTTTCAATAAAAAAAAAAAAAAGTAGCTTTACCTTTAAAGA
>NC_087215.1:19803895-19881395 GCF_015104395.2 Macrobrachium nipponense | reverse complement strand
TTACATGCTTAACCAGTTCACCTCTTGAAGATACTTTGTTATCGAGGGAATAGTGTTTAGTTATTTGCACTCGATAGTTAAGATAAAAGTCAGATAGGTTCATACTTAACCAGTTCGCCTCTTTAAGATAGCTACTGCTTGTTATCGAATAGAATACTTTCATTAGGAAGTAAGATCTTCCGAATCTTATATATAATACACATACATACATATAAATGTATATATATACATATGTACATACTATAAGGAAGGTCTCAAGAGAAGGACACCAGGCAAAAACTGTGAATAATTTGAGAGCATCGATTCACTGAAAGGTAATGATTTAGTGGCACCAATAAGTCTTTTTACAGGAGTCTTCGTATCGTCCGAGTTTTTACTCCTCATGCCTCAGTTTCTGATGAAATATGCGCATACTTCTTCCATTTATTGTTTTTTGTCACGCCAGTGGCTTTTTCAAGAGACCATTATCTTATCATCTGGATTTGCAACCTTTTTGTTGTATCGTGCGGATGGAAAAGGCTTGAGTAGTATTAAAGGATGAACCATTTTTTGGGCAAAAAGTTTACGGTACAACGTGCTTACATAGAAGAAGCGTAGAATACGCCGAAATGTAAACTGTAAGAGTTCAATAAATATTCGAATTGCAATAAAGAGTACATAGTATTTGCATAAAGATTGTGTGTATAATTCTTAAAAATGATATATATTCGTGGTTGAAAACATAATAAAAACCATCAAGTATGAAAAGCATGCATCTATAAAGATATATGCACTAATAATTGCGTGATTAATAAGTATTTATTTTTGTACAAGTTTGCATATAAAAAGATATAAGGTAACACAAGTCACATGTGAAAGCGTATATGTACATGTAATTCATTGTACCAGTCAGTCGTGTTTAATTTACCGTAGATTCGGGAGCAAGCAGTCGTTATTGAAGGCTTCTGAAATGATAGATAACTGACAACGCGGTAAGCTGCTTAGCGCTCGATCGACGGATGCGCCGCGGAGCAAGAACACTCTCTCAGTGCCGAGGGGGGAAAAGCACCGTCCACATACCGGGAGTCTCTTCCTCGTCAGGAACCTTACCGTAAGACATTTTAAATGAGTAGAGCATCAACCCTTATTTTCGCACATGCATATCTGCAAGGTGCTATAAAAAGTAATGAATCCGTTATAGTTACGCTGATTTTCATTTAACATACTTCTTTCAGAATGCAATAGATACCTTTTTCGGTGAGTATACAAGTAGGTAGGTATACAAATACCGGACAACGTTTGAGATGAAAATCTTTGCCAGTGTTTACAGAATAGAAATAAAGGGCCTTCGCCATTGGCAAATAAACTGAATTATCCTCCCTGACTATCCAAGTGCTACCATCTGACAAGGCCTTTTAAGACGTAGTAGTGTTTCTTGGAATCAACTCAGCGTTTCCTTATAACTTAATTGTCACTAAATCAGTCAGTACCTGTGTTTCTGTCTGTGGCTTTTAAGTGTTCCGAGTTCCGCAATTAGCAGTCTCAAACCAGGTAAGGTTCATCCAAACAAAATTCCAGTCCTGTGTTGTGCCATGGCCGCTAAGCAGTGGCCTATTTTCGGGCATAGTCGGGATGCAGGTCTTCAGAGATGTTTTATGATTACAATTAGAAAACTGGAAGAATTAGTGACGAATTATAATTAAATATATAGTTTTTAATCATAGCTTTTAGTTGCCAAATTTTCATATCTGAATTATGACAAGAGAGCCCAACTTCCAACCAATTTTAAGTCAGGGTCACTGTTCACTTTCCAGAATTATGTAATTTTTCACATTGTTCTGGCCTTATGGTGATCTTTAAGTTAATCTGAACATAATTAAAAGCACTGTTTACTTAGCAGGATATTTACTTCTATCAGTATTTGATGTCTCACGCTGGCTTTCATACTAGGGGAACATTGTAACATTTCTGAGCAATATAAAGACCTTGTTTCTTAATAATTATCGAAGTAATTTTCATTTTCAGAAAGATGCCCCGTTCCTTCTTCGTGGTCTTGAAGGCCTTTGGATGGGTGCTGCTGCTGATGGGAACCTACTTCGCAACGGCGGAAGTGGCCTTTTCCTACTATACACCTAGTGGGGGGTCTTACTGCCACCGTCCATCTGAAATACAGGTTGTCCCAAACATAATTTCAAGAATTGGCTGCTCTTTCATGTGCTCACAGTACCAAGGCGAAGGGTTCATGTTTACAGGTCAGTTGGCTCAGTGCTTTTAGGCAATTTTCAAGTAATTAATGACTGGCTTCTGCCCAGCGGTCTTTTGTGCTTAAATGAGAGAGAGAGAGAGAGAGAGAGAGAGAGAGAGAGAGAGAGAGAGAGAGAGAGAGAGAGAGAGAGAGAGAGGATTTTTTCATTATCCTTCTCAACAATACCTTTCTGTACACAAGAACTATTACGTTGCATGTTATGATCTAGGCAACTTTACGGTTTTTTCGTTGACACCGTAGGTTGATTTTATAGATTTACATTGAAAATAAAAAAAAAGGATTACTATGGTGCCGCTAGATTTCGTATTGCATTTTGTAAACTAAGGATATAAAGTTGGTTTTTAATTTGGCACTGTTTCAGTCAGTGCCAATAAAACGAACTTACTATGAGATTGACAGCCGATGTGTCCCGGTGTTTTTACGAAGTAAAATTTATCAACGTATCTGACAAAGATGACACTTTGTCACAGGGTATCTTATATACCTACCTAATTTTTTACTGTATTCTGTATTACGAAAGTTGCATAATTCTAGTATTATAAGAGTAACGCCGACTTCTTGTAGACATCGCCAGCAAACTCAAGAGGAATGTCTTTCGAAGATATAATGACGTAACGTATGACGTCATTAACTTGACTCCTCAATGGATAATTGGCTTTTCGTGAAAAAGTCCGAGATATTACTTTTTATCACCATTTCTCCATTGAAAAAATATATAATTAAAAATCAATTAACAAAGTGAAGAAAACTTTGGCATTCGTCGTCATGACAATGATGATCATTGTAATAAATGGACAATTCTATAGGATTAGATTTGATTATAGAATCTGGAATTCAAGCCAAGCACGTAGAGGTCATGGCATTATATGGGGAAGGGGGGGGGGTGCGGGAGCAAGTTTTAATGTTGTTCCGCAAGTTATATTTTACTAAGAAATCAACAACCATTGCTTTATAAAGCATATGTAATTACCTTTCTGCACCTTATGGAAGTCAAACAAATAACGAAAACTTGGTAGCCTTGGATGTCCGGGTGTACTCCTTACCCAAAAAAGGGCCATATTAATCAGTTACTTGTTCAAGCTTACGTAGGGTTTGCCACGGGCCTCCTCACTTCTCAACAATTGCACAAGTCGAATCACAAAAGCTGTCCTGCAACCACGGGGATAATGACTTATTATAGCCGCCATTCTTGAAGCCTTGACAAGGTACGAACATTCATTCAGAATTTCAGAGACAGCTGTTAGTCGTCATCACCTTGTGGGAGGAGTCGGGACGTCATGTGTTTACGTCACGTATAACTTTGAACCCATACATTAGAGACTGTTCCGCCAATGGCTTCGGCTGCTTTATTTTACTCTTATGAATATACGTTTTTCTAACATAAGTAATAAAGAATGCTGCTGAAAATTTGGAAGGTATGTAAAGTATACTATGGCTAAGTAATATCTTTGTAAAATTCACAAACCAAAAGTTATTCCGGAAAAACACCGGAACAAAGGCTATGAATCCCATAGTAGTTCCCAGCAAATCTCTTTTTCTTTTTCTTCCTGCAAACAGAATGTATGACAACTTGTGCAATATTTTAGCGATTTCAGAAACTGTAATGGAATACCTCCACAAGCATACCATCTTTCATCGTGCATCACTTCCTGTTTAGTAGAGTAATTTATCAGTTTTTTTTTTTTCTCACATACTCAACGAACAGAACAGCAAGGCCACTTTAAAATCTTCTTCTTTGCCACACAATAGTGACGTCAGCTAAGAATGAAGATCAATTTAATAGCTTGTTCATCTGCGGTGATTATATTGACGCTGACGCAGTTATCATCGTCATTTGCAGAGGGTAAATGTACCATAGCGGGGGGACTGAAGGCGCGCTCAATTGGTGAAAAATTAACGACGTTTCGGCGAGTCACGTACTCATCGAATTCGACCAATATCGCTCTGGGAAAACCAACTAATAGTGTGGCCGTCTGGTTGAGGTAAGTTTTTGAAATAACTCCGGAGTGCTGATGACTTAACTCCTGATATAACAAATTTTGGTATATTATTCAAGGAAAGTTGCTCTTATGTGGAAAGTGTTATGATAAATATAAATATATTATTTACTATGTGCGGCATGAACGACTCAAAACCAAACCACCTGAGGTGTTGGTAATCATCACTTACGGCAAAGCACATGGCAATGTTATATATATAGTTTACATTTCTAGTTGTTTGCAGTGCAGTTAGCGAAGGGTATTTCAGAGTGTTCTCAGGTAGTCTCGGCAAGTGGAGAGAATGGAGGACGAAAAGTTGGTGAAAAGACTAACAGATAAAATGGACGAGCAGCCAGAACAAAACAGCCTTAATGTTCATCACTGATTCAGAAATTAAAGTGATGCACGTGGGCACCCAACGACAGATCAAAACTAATCTCCGGTTTCTGTTGTCTTCTGCCTTCTCTTTTAGCCCAACACCTATGGTTAGTGGCATGGCTGTCGATGGCATCGAAAGCACAGTCAACTATTTCCACTCTGAACCTAAAATCGTAAAACCTTGGTGGTATGTGGATCTTGGAGGAAACAGAGTAGTGACGGAAGTTCACATTATGCCTTATGGAAGCGGTCACAGCATATTCTTCACCACTGTTGAGGTACGTTCATGAATGTTTGTTTGTTTGTTTGTATGGTGTTTGTACGCCCCGTGGAACCAGTGGTTATTCAGTAACGGGACCAACGGCTTTACGTGACTTCCGACACGTCGAGAGTGAACTTCCATCACCAGAAATACACATCTCTAACCCATCAGTGGAATGCTCGAGAATCGAACTCGCGGCCACCGAGGTGGCAGGCCAAGACCATACCGATCACGCCACTGAGGCACTACATTCGCGAATGGAAAATGTCTACACCCGGCTAATCCTAGGTACAATAAATCGTGGCACGTTTAAGTCTTTAGTGACCTTTCTAAGAGGGGACCTTACAGAGGGGACAATGAAATTCATATGGCAAGACACGTTTTTACAAGAAAATTAGGAGGGGGTAGGTCTTACTAACCTAGCGGAATTCGGTTTGGTATGAATTAGTATCTCGACTAATCTTTTACACATTTCAGAAAGTTATGGAAAATATAAATATCTAAGTTCTCTATCACACATTTTTGAAATGGAAAGCAGATCATTACCTGAGTTTTGTAGCAAATCTTACTTTTTGTATTTTCTAGTGTGTGGTGGGTATTTTTTTACGCAGTTGCACGGGACCTTCAGTGCTGAGAGAAGACCTGAGGTAGATAGATGGCTGCCCCCTAAGTTAGGTTAGAATAAGCTGAGCTAATCTAGGTTATATTTAGATAGTATTTCGTTTGTAGTTTATATTTTAGTGATATGTCGGTGTTCTGGAAGTTCCTCCCTTACTAATATGGTAAAAAAAAAAATCAAACTCTCCGATTAGCTGAATAAAAGAACATTCCCATTTGGGGTGGATTAACCTGACTTGTTTTTGCTTGCTCTGGGAGTAAACCTACAAACTGCTTTGTTGGTGTTGGTGGTGGTGGGGAATAAGAAAGGTCTATGGACGAGCCTAAAAAGGTCTGAAAAAGGTGTTTTGCGTTGAGTTAAAAATACAGTAATTTTAGTATATGATATTTATGATTTATACATTAGCATGAAAATGTGAAAAATAAGGTGCTTGTTAAACAGTCAAGAAAATTATTTCTAGAAAAATATAACGTAATTATTTTAATTTTCGTTGGTGAAACCAGAGTCAAAGTAATAGGGTCTGCCCAACTCGGCAGTGGGGGCGGAGCTAATATTGTGACGTCAGAAGAGTAACACTGCTCACGTATCTCCATTGAATTACTTAAAGAACCTTTAGTTTTTATACATTCAATCCATATCGCATGTTTTTTTTTTTTTTTTTTTTTTTTTTTTTTTAATAAAATTTTGACAGAATCTGCAAAGAGGTCACATGTTTGATGTTTTTTAATAGCCATTCAAAGTATATAGGGTCTGCTCAACTCGGCAGTGGGGGCGGAGCTAATACTGTGACGTCACAAGAGTAACACTTCGGAGCTTCTCCACTGAATTACTTAAAGAACCTTTAGTTTTTATACATTTAATCCATTTCGCATGGTGTTTTTGAAAAAATCTTGACAAAATCTGTAAAGAGGTCACATGCTTGATGTTTTTAATACCCTTTCTCTCATTTAGTCACCAAGCCTTGTTTTATTTCACATAAAATATACCAGTTTGAACACACATAGCTACTCCAGCTTTCTTCATATATTTATTCTTTACTTATTTATTTACTTACCTATATACTGGTTTGCTGTAGTCTCTTCAAGTCCATTTTTTATGACATGACAACTCACTCTCTCTCTCTCTCTCTCTCTCTCTCTCTCTCTCTCTCTCTCTCTCTCTCTCTCTCTCTCTCTCTCTCTCTCTTTCATGTAGTAATATTATCAAGATTTTAAATAATTCTTAAGAAATGTATTTAGTTCTGTCACTGTGTTCATACCTCACTTTGAAAAGCAACTTTTTTTTTATGCTAAAGGTTAGAATGATAGATTAATTATATTTTCCAAATCTTCTTAAGAATACTTATTGTTATGCAATAAATGCAAAGAAAATGTGGATACAGGCAGTGTAAAAAATGGCAGTTGCATTTGCACGAATTGACCTTAAAAAAGAAAACAATATCAAAAGTATAAGAATTACATCATATACGATACAAGGTATCAAAGGAATAAATGATGAAGAAAAGGATACAGGAAACACATAACCAGCAAATTTCTCATTAGCACTTCATATCACATAAATATACTTCCGAACACATAAGTTTACAAATAACACAAACTGTAAACATAAAGGTATTAATTATGCATACCTCAAACAATTATAATATTTTCGAAAAAAAGTACAAAGAGGTATTCGTCAGTCTGGATAGATGTATCTGATGACGTTTCACAAGGGGCGGGGCTAGATTTCAGATCTCCCATGAACGCTTAATTTTTTATAATTTTTGCGTGCGTAGATAATATTTTCTGTGCGCGATTATGGGTTTGAAAGTAATTGTAATTATAATGTGTCATATACCAATTGAAAGGGCATTCTTTGTACTTTTACATGGTATATGGCAAAATGTAATAAGATGAAAAATTATGTAAGAAAAATGTGGTAAATATTTACATAAAATTTAAAAATTTTGGTCCGTCTTTGACCTAGAATTCCTCGAAAATTTCTGAGAACACCTATCAATTTTATTTATGCATTATATAGTAAATTTTATCAGCTTTCTAATCCATTTTTCAGTTTCTTTCTATCATCATCCCTTAGTCAGTTACGCTACGAAACGTGAATGTATGTAGGTTGACGGATGAAGTAATTGCACATTTTTGTGTGCGTAGATAATTTTTTCTGTGCGCGCTTGTGGGTTTGAAAGTAATCGTAATTGTAATGTGCTATATATAATTTGAAAGAGCATTTTTTGTACTTTAACGTAGTATACGGCAACATGCAATAAAAGGAAAATTCATATAAAAAAACGCCATCGCAAAAATAGTTATATGAAAATGTTATCGTAAATATAGTTTCATAAAGATATGGTCGTTTTGTAACTGATGACGTTTCACAAAGGGCGGGGATAGGTTTTAGTACCGCCTCGTGAGCAGACCCTATTACTTTGACTCTGGGTGAAACCAGGTTCTATTTGACCGTAGATTTTAGCACGTTTTAATTTACGCTAAAAATTAGGACTATATTGTTTACAACTTATGTTTTGAGGGGAAAATCTCGAAACGGCCCTTTTCTTCTCACAAGCAGATTCTGCAGATTAGTCAGAGAAGTTAGAATAAACTGCTGAAGCTCAGATTTTGTCAAGGTCGTAAAATATTGAACTGTAGACGCATCCCTCCTGTATGAAGACTCGCCAATCAATTACAGGTCTTGAGTCCAAAGTTTTCGTATTTGTATATCAATACTTCACCTTATATAATATAGAAGTCAGCATCTACAGTGAAATTTTATTTGGTTCATTATTTGACATTAGGTTGTTAAGCGTGGCAGTAATATTAATAATTATAATAATATCTACGAGACATATTTCCAGCTAGTGTCCGTCTGAATGCGTCTTTACTTAACGAAATGTCTCAAAAACGGTTGGGAAAAACCTTAATGGGCATTAAATATAATGACTTCGGTTTCCTTTCATGACTTACGTTATGAAACAGTTTTCTAGTGCAACAAAAGAACTTTTATCCTCTGAGAAACGTTCAAGTTGAGCTGATGTCAATTGCCATTGCCTTGTTTTCAATTCTAATATTGTGAATCCTCTCACTTTTAGATTCGCGTTGGCAAGGCACTTCCTGCAGTCAGTGGAGACTTTTCCAGCTGGGATTTATTCTCTTACTTCCAAGGACCACCTCCTGCCGTCCAGGAATACCAGAAGTTCTCCACCAACAGCTCATATCCCTTGTGTGGACGATACGTAAGCATCCAGAAATTGGGAACTGCACCCTATCCATATTTTGTCTTCAACGAGGTTAAGGTTTTCGCCTTGGAAGAGCTTCTGGGCATCTAGGATACTTGGATAAAATATCCAAAACAAGAGCACGCGAGTGGGATTATACCTTTATAAAGGCCACTCAAATGAGTTTGTGCCTGTGAGTGTTATCAGCCAGGCATATCAAGAACTTAATGGTTGCTGGTACTTTAACAAATATGTTATCTGTAGAACTTGATAGTTGCTGGTACAGAGAACGTGTTGTAAAGAAAGCAGATGCTGGTGTAAAGACGACGAAAACAAATGAAAAACTTGATAGACGCTGTTACATAGACCAGAATGTTCAGTGCAGAATTTAAAAATTGCTAAATGCTAATTGCCTCCCCTTAGTATTGCCCTGGTGTATAATTGCCTCAATGAATCGCAAGGATTTCTACTTGTATAAGTACAAAGCAAGACTCACTGGATTTCCGGTGACTGCTGTGACCATCACATTGACGAAGTCGATTTTCATGGACGACCTCTTGAATTTGAGTGACAGCTTGGTTTTCATCGTTTTACTGGTAGGTTCAGTTCTGTAAATAACTGTCTGATTTCCTAATTAGCTGAGAGGACAAAAATTCACTGATGATATTTTGAATTTGAGCTTAAAACGATATTGAAAAGATTTTGTTTTATTGATGTCATGTTTCGACAGTACTGATGTAATTTTCAATTTCAATTATATTCCGTCATGCAAAATTTACGCTCCACCTGGAATTGAATTTATAAAATTTGTGGCCATTTGCCACGCGCTGGAGCCAAAGGCCATTCAGTGCATAGTATTATCAACTGGATATATTTACTAATACAAGATACACGTATACAATTAAATCAAATTATTAAAATCAAATTCAAATTAAAATACTCAATTAAATATCATAAAACAAATGGATTTCCTTAAGAAATTTAAAAATCTCCTCTGTGGGAGCACCCTCTCCTAAAATATCTGACAAAGGTTTATTGGTGAAACCAAACCGACGTCTTTGATTAAAATAAAGAGGACAGTCAACAAATATATGCCTCACTGTAATGCCAACATTACAATTGGAGCATTGAGGAACGTGCCTCTCTGCTCCACTAGTTAAAAGATACCTGTGTGTTAAAAATGTATGCCCTATACGCAGGCGTGTTAAAACTATACTAGATCTTCTATCCAACCCAACAGAAGGTGACCAAGGATGAACAGAAGGTATGATCGATTTCAGCTTTAAATTACTATTTAAGTTGGACCAGTGATTCTGCCACTTAGTCCTACAAAATGATTTGATAAAAAGTTTAAAATCTTCACAGGGAACCCTCACCGAGTGGGAAGCCCGGGAGGAAGCTGGCTGCTTAGCGGCTGTATCAGCCAGCTCGTTACCACGAATTCCCACATGCGAGGGAACCCAACAAAACTTCACACTGATGTGTTTTCGAGAATGCAGGAGGACCAGCCAATCCTGCCCCTCTTGAACGAGTTGATTAGATGGCATCAACTTCTGGAGAGCAGCTAGAGAACTCTGGGAATCACAATAAATAATATACGAGTCCCCAGTGCTACCTGTACTAAAAATAAATTTAAAAACAGTAAAAATAGCAAAAATCTCAGCATTAAAAATTGAGAACTTAATAGGGAGGCTTTTTTTTAATTGTTCTCTCACCGACGATGACAGAACATCCAACTCCATTTGCTGATTTTGACCCATCTGTGTATACAGCAATCGAGTTACTATGCTCAGAAACATGGGCCAAGAAGCTACTTTTAAGCTGAACACTTGAGCTGATATTTTTGTTGCCTCTAATTTGGCAAATATCTAAAGGAGGCCTACACCAAGGAGGGAATTTAGAAAATGTAGTTTCCATAACAAGTGGAGGAATAAGGCCTACCTCTCTCGCACTGATGTTTAATCTAACTTCAAGGGGCTTAGGCAATGTATGTTTAGTTGGTGCTCTGTCAACAGGATGTTTTATATACTTAAAATTTGAATTAGACTGAGAGGTTAGTTCTCGTGACAAATATCGGAGACCCTGTTCCTCCCTCCGAATGAAAAGAGGAGGAAAACCAGAGTCTACATAAAGGCTCTCAACAGAAGACGTTTAAAAAGCACCTGTACAAATACGCAATGCCATATTGTGTACTACATCCAGCTTGCCTAACAAGGTCTTACATGCCGAGCCATAAATCTGAGATCCATAATCAATCTTACTCAAGCATAGGGCTTGATAAATTCTTAATAAAGTAGTACGGTCAGCTTCAAAATTCAGGTTACTAACAACTTTAAGAATATTGCACCGTTGTTTAACATTTAATGCAGTCTCATTTATATGTTCAGCAAAAGTCAATTTTTTGTCAAAAATAATTCCTAAATATTTGATTTCATCGTCATACAACAAGATAGAACCTTCTGAAAATAAGGTTGGAATCTCTTCCTTTCTTCGTGTTCTACAAAAACGTATAGCTTTAGTTTTCTCAGCAGAAAATTTGAAACATTTACTATTAGCCCAGGTAGTAACAGCATTAATTGCAATCTGAATTTTAGTACAAGCTTCAACTGCAGTAGCTCTACTACACATAACAACAATATCATCTGCGAATGCTTGACCAGTTACTCCGACAGGGAGATGTTCAAGTAAACCATTAATGGCAATATTAAAAAAGGTTGGACTAAGTACACTCCCCTGTGGAATGCCTTCTTCCTGAAGATACTCTGATGAGAAGGTAGAACCAATTCTAACTTTAAGGTACCAGTCAGACAGGAAGTCTTTGGCAAAATTAAATAAACATATTGCCACCGATACGCCATTCAACCAGCTGCATGAAAATACCAGCCCTCCAGGTAGTATCAAATGCTTTTTCCAGATCAAAGAACACAGCAATGGTTTGATTTTGGACTGCAAAAGCATTCTGAATCTCACGTGTGAGACATAATAAGGGATCCAAAGTACTTCGATTCTTGCGGAAGCCAAATTGCCTCTTCAACAACAGGCTCTTTGTTTCTAATAACCATATCAGACGAAAATTCACCATTCGTTCGTAAATCTTGAAGACACAGCTGGTAAGAGCAATAGGCCTATAACTTTTGGGATGACTAGGGTTCTTTCCGGGTTTCAAAAAAGGAACTATAACAGAGTTTTTCCATAACTTGTATGAAGTCCCTGAGCACCAGAATTCATTTAAAACGTCGACAAAGAATTTTTTTGACTCCAGAGGTAAATGAGAAATCATTGCATAAATAATATCATCTTCTTCAGGTGATGTTGGAGAGGACAAAGATAAGGCATACTCGAATTCGACAATACTAAATGGAAGGTTATATGCCTCAGAGTTAGAACAAACAGGCGGATTAACTATAGTCATGTTTCTAATATTGCGAAATTCAGGGGAGTAGTGACTGGGGCTTGAAATGCTGGAAAAGTGCCGAGCAAAGGCCTCTGCCACCTCTCTTACATCCGATATAACTACCAAGTTGATTTTCAAAAACGGTAAAGGAGAAGGGGAAAATTTCCCTAGTAATTTACGGATTCTATCCCAAACCAGAGAAAGTGGCGAGTTATACTTTAATTCTGATATGTACCTAATGAAGGATTCCCTCCTTGCTTCTTTAAAGACTTGCTTTTGTTTGGTGAGGTTTTTCTTGTATATTATTCTATTAACCAAGACAGGACGCCTTCGATATCGCTTGTAACTAGCTCTTGCAATTTTCCTACTCAAGGCACATTTACTATTCCACCAAGGTACCAGTGGACGACGGGTTTCCCTGATGTTTTAGGAATTAACATCATTGCCCCTCCAATCATTACACTAGCGAGATATTCGTAGGCAGCTGAGGGGCAAGGAAATTCATTGGCCTTACGATTGACTTTGGTAGATTTTTCATACAGCTGCCAATCTGCCTCCTTTATCTTCCACTTGGGTAAAGATGGGGAGGGTGTATTTTGTACATACTTAAGATGGATGGGATAGTGGTCGCTCCCATACAGATTTTCATCCACTGACCACTTATAGTCTAATCGTAATGACGACGAACATATTGTAAGATCAATTGCTGAACTGGAGTTATGGGCTACATCAAACCTTGTAGGAGAACCATCGTTCATTAAAACTACATCATTGCAATCTAACAATCTTTCAATTATAAGACCACGGTGATTACACCTACCTTCCCCCCACAAAGTATGTTTTGCATTGAAATCCCCCATCAGAATGAAAGACTGAGGTAGTTGGCTAAAAGTGATTGCAAATCTTCAACCTCTAATTGTCTTGGATTGCCAGCTCTGTCCACCAATCGAGTTTCTAGGCCAGGTTCTTGATAAGGAGAGCACAGAGTGACCCATTTTTTTTATGAAAATCTGTGTTGCACAAGCTTGCAGTATGGAGTCTAATTTGATAACTTTTTATGGTAATGACTTGGCCACAATAATACATGTACCACCATGAGCACGTTCACCTACAGGTGGTGGAGATCTGTGAAAAATAAAGTTCTGTCCACAGTTAGGAGAAACATTACCAAGTTTAGTCTCTTGCAAACAAAGGGCAGCTAAATTATGCTCCTTGAAAAGGACCCGGACCTGTTCTCTGTTTGAATGGAAACCTCGCATGTTCCACTGACATAGAGCAATTATTTACTATTATATTTTTTTTTTTTTTTGGACTTGGATTGGGCTGGTCTGGAAAGACTTGGTCTTGGTCTTTGTTTCGTAGAGGAACTTGGCAGATCCTCAAGAGACCTGCTATTTCCTCTCTTGGGAACCCTACTATGATGTGGGGATATAGGTGGAGATGATGAAGGAGTACGGGGTCTCTTATTTCTAAGAGGCATCGTCTCTGCAGCGTGCACCTGAGCCTTATGAGGTGCACTGAACAAGGTGTCATTCTGGGACATACCCAGATCAGGCAGTGAAGCTGCCTGTGAGGCTTCTACATCAGAAGCCCGAGAGACCTCCCAGAAGCCCAGAGGAAGCCCATCGGGAGGGGACAAAGGAGCCTTTTCTTGGATGAAGGTGGAGATGCTGAATGTACTTCGAGCTCAGAAGGGGATAGCTGAAGCTTTGGCTTTGAAGTTGGCATCCTAGATTGATCATTTTTATTCGATTTTCCGTTTTTCACTACCTCACTATATTGAGGTCTTGGGAACAAAAGTCTTTTTGCCTGGCCAATACTTAGATGTTCAGCATGAACTTTCTCTATGGCTGCCACTTCTTTTTTAAATGACTCACATTCCTTATGCCTTGCATTATGATTTCCCTTACAATTTATGCATAATATTGGATTAGAACATTCGCCTTCATGCTTTTGTAAAGAGCAGGCAGCACATAACTCGTTTCTAGTACACACCTTTGATGAGTGGCCATATCCAAAACATATGAAGCATTGGAGTGGTCTATGCTTAAAAGGTCTAACATGAAATCTCTCCTTGTCAACATATACATAATCAGGAACTTGATCATTATTAAAAGTGAAAATAATCATTCTTGACCTTGGAACCTTGAAAATCTTCCACACTTTATCATCACACATTTCCAGCAATTCCTCGTCAGACAGTTCATATAGGTCTTGACTGAAAACCACTCCCTTAGCATAACTAAAACTATAGTGTGGTTTGACCTCTTTTATCATATTAGTATTTTTCAGCTTAGAGATCATGTGACCTTGTCTATAAGACTTTGCATGAACCAAAAAACTGTTCTTTCCAAATCTAGTAATATCAGAGTTGGTCATTGTTCCTACCGATGTTCTCAAATGTTTCCTAAAGTGAAAAAGATTACAAAAGTCTGATTTGGTGAAACGATCAGCCACCTGGCAGGTAGAGGTGTCCTCACCTTACGTTTCCCATCTGTAATTTCCTGACTGACCCCAGCTGGATAAAAGGAATCAACTTTAATATTCTGGGTTATTTTATGAATTAATACACACTTTGAGTTTTCCTTAGATGAACACTTGAAAGCATTCATGGCATTCTTATGAGTAGCAAACTCAATCCAAACCCTCCAAAATGCAAAATCTTCAGTTTCACAATACTTAATGACTTTAATTTCACCATACCTTCCAAACATTTCCATAAATGCAAAACAATTTAAGTCTGAGGAGAGAGAATCAACATAAAGGGTTCTCTCACCACTGCTAGAACTTTCCATAGCCATATTCAAGGTCTTGTCATGGGTCATCTTCTGTACAATTGAATTTTCTATAGGATTGTCCTTGTCCATGCCAGAGGTCGAAGAGGAGGGTAGTGTCAGGAGGTCGCATTGTCCGGGGGAGTTTATCATAGGGTCGTTATTCATTAATCCTTCAACAGAAATTTGAAAAATCTACTGCAAATCAGGCAGAAAACCAGGCCCCCCATACCAACCCCTCTCTCACCAAAGACACTCAGCAGACACTGACTCCCATATGTCCACTCCCTACCCTACCCCGAAGAGATAGCTCCATCATAACATGAGTGGCTCAAGTGTAAGCAAAACCCGCTTGATAGGACTGAGGGCATAACTAGTATGCAATCATCCCCATTCATGTTACAATAGAGGGCAAACCTGATAGAATGCCGAGAGTCCTACCGTAGAGACTATACCTCCACGGATTCCGCAGGCAAGTCCCCCCTAGGTAGTTCCGCCCAGATAGATATTGGTATGAAATCATATCAACATCCTCAGGGTTCAAACATACTCGAGAGTCGGACCAAACCTCTACAGTCTCTGCCATTTGGATCAAGAAAGAGCCAATGCTCAGAAGCCCAGCCCCTGCCCAACCTGTAAGAAGGTTTTAGTGAAGATGGGGGGACAGCTAGGTTGAGCAACTGAGTTAAAGATAGTAGATGAGTGGAAACAAATTTAAGTAAGAGGAAAATTCAGACTTTTGGATTCGAACTGGGAGATATTTCTCCCAGTTCGAAAGCCCTCTTGCCCACTATGCATTTTCAGCCGTCAGCTGAAAATGCGTAACTTCGTCAAGGCAGTCTCAAATCAAGAGGGGCTGATCCCTGGAGATGGTTCCGCCCTCAAGATGGCAATAGGAAAATCCCATCACTATCTCTTAGGTCCAAACCATATTGGGTGGTGACTCAACCACCACAACTCCCACAATTAGCTTTGAATGCAAACCCCCTCCAGGGCACGATCCCTTCTAGAACTCAACTAAGCAGTAAAATTTTTCAAAAAGTGGAAAATTCCACTAAATTACTCCAAAACATTTCTAATATTTTAAATACATGAGACTCTTGGACTCAAACCCGGGAATAAATTCGAGGGGTTCAAGAGCCCCCTCACCACGTCAAGGTGGTCTCACTTTGAGGGGGTCGGCAGCAGGTGAAGGTAACGTATTTCAGAGTAGAGGAGGAGCGTCATTTTCAGGAACGTGAATCATTCCTCAAGATTTAACACTTAAATGATTCCTTTGTTGGAAAAGATCCCGCAGGACCCTCGTGAGGCTAGCCCGCATAACTTCCAAAACATGTAAGAAACTGAATATATTAATTTTGTTGCTTATATTTATCTACAACTTTTTTCATAATGAAAGCATCAAGTTTAAATAAACCAAGACTTAAATTTTTTTTTCATTTTCTTTTGGTTTTCAGACTGTTTAGATTCATCAGAATGTATAATGGTTTCGCTGCTGGATATCTGTCGATCTGTCTAGACACATACACGCATAAACGCATGAAAGAGTTTTACTCTTACTCCCGTGCAATTACGAAACGAAGACCAATACCAGATAAGCCCACACGCTCTCGTGGTTTCACGGGGTCTCATTGTTTGAATATTCACGTTGTCCTCTCTATAAGGGGCTGCGAACTTAACTGACAGAACTGCCCTTGGTCAATTAATCGAGGGACATCTTAGGTAATCTTTTATTTCCTTACGAAGGCGTTAGAAAGATGGTTATGAATAATTGCTTTGGGTTTTAATGCCCATCGTATTTATTAGTCCTTAATTCCTCTTGTTCTGAAGGAGGGAGAGAGATTATGCGTTCTTTATTCGCTACTTTTATTTTCCATGTTTATTATTGTTATTGTTAGAGAGAGAGAGAGAGAGAGAGAGAGAGAGAGAGAGAGAGAGAGAGAGAGCCACATATTAGTATGTTGTTTCCAGTTGAGTGGTATCGGTTCCAGAGGCTGAATACGTGATAAGGAAGTATTTGTTTTTGGTCTTAATTTTTCCCTTTCAGTAATTTGCTACTAAATGGAGCGAGACACTGGTTAAGCATGCACTTGGAATAAGTCATGATATAAAATATAAGCGCAATTACACCCAAGACGATGACAGTAAAAACTTTACATGAGAAAATGCCAAATGTAAAACCACGAAGAAGCAGGCATTATGAGCAGCACACCAAGCATACTTTCAGACCAGCAATCAAAGATGGCTTTCAATGAAAATAAAAAGTAGCTTTACCTTTAAAGAAGGGTAATATCACGAAGGTTGGGGTTAAGGGAATGATTTAGCGCAAAGGCATCATTAAAAGAACTGGAAATCTATACGAAGTTCTCGAGGGTTAATGTAAGGCTATGTTCATAAATGATGGGGCTACGCGCATCGTCCAATCACATCGGCCAAACGATAGAGAAACAGGAGCTTTAATGAAATCGCTCACGGATATCTACCGTCAACTCTAAAAAAAGAAATAATAATAATAAAGAGAGAAGAAAGAGGACATTTTAACTCTGATAGACGGTACTGTGTAGACTGAATGGCACGACATCCTGACATGAAGTTTTTTTAAAATCTGAGAGCCAAACTTTGTGGTATACTAATAATTACGGTATCGACATCTCGTGACTACAGTTTTTTGTTCCTTTCCCAAGAAAGAACAACGTGCTTAAAGTTTTAGTTGAGAAACCAGAGCCGAGAAATTAATGATTTCCCTGTCGTTATGTTATTCTTTGCTTCCATGGAGATTCTAAACATAATTATAAATATTTCCGATATAGGGTTGGGGGGTAGGGGGTTAAGTATATACTGTAGTATATACTTAGGGGTTAAGCATATACTGTAGTATATACTTACTTTTATAAGCTGTACCATCACACATAAAAATGCGTGAGCACACGTTTCTTCACACGCTTCTCTATTTGCAAATTTTATTTCAGACCATTTCGGACTTCCAATTTTATTTTAAATAAATTTGGATAACCTTTATGGGGCAAAATCGGAGTCTTTGATGGACAAGGTTATCTGGTCAGAGAGTAAAAGATACATATGCTGCGATATATTATTACTTTGTAAAGTAATGACCAAAAATCACGATTTCATTATCAAAAATGTTTTGCTGAATCCCACACGGAAAAAACGGCCACGAAAGCTCATAAGATCATATTGTTTCACCAGGTAACCAGAAACTCGCAGGGATTATAATGCAAAATGGTTGTCAATAAGAATGTATCTCCTATTGATTAACATTTCTTGTTAAATTTCCAAGGGAAAGACATTAAGGTAATAATAAACTAAACGTCACGTTTCTGTTTCTTAAACTTCATTTCCCTTTGAAGATGCGATTCTTTGGTGTTTTATGAATCATCGACATCGCAAATATTCCTCTCCCTTGTTTTAGCTTTCGTTCATTTACTTTTTTTACTTTTATTTTCTAAATGCCCATCAAGTTCTGGGTCTAATTCCTTTGCTGTTAAGGCAGAAGCGTTTTCTTTTTCGTCTCATATGAACCTGTCTTCTCTCATTTTCAGCCTCTGTCTCTTTCCTCTCTCTTTCTTCCCATATATATATATACATATATGCATATATTATATATATATATATATATATATATATATATATATATATGTATATATAAATATACATACACACACACACACACATATATATATATATATATATATACATACACATACTATATATATATATATATATATATATATATATATATATATATATATATATATATATATATATATATATATAATACACACACAGTTGTTAATGTTGCATTCTTTTAACTCAAGTAATCCCATCCAGATCCATATGTTAAATTTTACGTATATTATTTCGTGATTCCCTTTTTCTTATCCATATTTTTTACCGGAAAGACTTTTTTTTTATTTTATTTTATTTTATTATTATTATTATTTTTTTTTTACCGCAAAGACTCATCATAATGTTGGTCTCCGGTTCCAACGCCAAATGCCGTCTATTTTAGTCTCCAGGATATCAAGATTCACAACAAAAGTTTTTTTTTGCTAAGCTGCAATTCTGTTTTGCCACTGCATGAGTCCGCATTGCACGAGAGGACGAACGACTGATCCCAACCTACCAAAGAAAATCCGGAGGGCCAGGCTTGATAATTTAACACCCGCACAGAAAGCTCGTGTTTCAATATATCATTTTAAACAATAATTCTTTTTGATAGATAGATAGATTATAAAATTTATGGCACATAGCCAAGCGCCGGAGCCGAGGGGCCATTCAGCGCATATATATCTTTAAGAATAGAAGTCACTGTCGTACAAACATACACACAACCGATCTAACATACAAATCATTCATTCATAAAAACCAAACAAGAAACCTATAACAATTAAGAGACAATTACAATTCATAAAAAAAGACCAATATTTTTTAAAAATGTCATAATTTGCTATGCCTGAGCACCTTCACCTAAAATATCGCCAAGAGACTTATTTGCCAGCAAACAAGCTCTACGTTTGTTTTCAAAATGAGGGCACTCCACCAAAATATGCACCACAGTCAAATCCACATGACAAGTGGAACAACGAGGAACGTGCCTATCCGCTCCACTCATCATTAGATACCCGTGAGTATATTTAGTGTGGCCAATACGTAATCTAGCTAAAACTATCTCAGACCTTCTATCCATCCGGCTATGAGGCCAAGGATGAACAGAAGGCCTAATCGATTTCAATTTAAGATTATTATCTAAAGTAGACCAGTGGGCCTGCCACTGGTCTTTACAATAAAATCGAATGATACTTTTAAAATCGGATACAGGGACGCCCATGTTGGAAATGTGCCTAAGCCTAGTTGCAGCCTTAGCAGCAGCGTCGGCTCGCTCATTCCCAACAATTCCAACATGGGACGGAGCCCAACAAAACCTAACAGAAAATCCTCTTCTATTAATTAAAAGATAAAACCAATCTTGTACTTCTTGCACTAAAGGGTGGCAAGAGACTAGGCTTTTTAGAGAAGATAAAACACTCAAAGAGTCGGTAAAAATGGTAAAAACCTTGTTAGTACAAGAACTATAAAAAATATATTTAAGAGCAGTCAAAACTGCCAGCAGTTCAGCTGTAAAAACAGAAGAATTAGAAGGAAGCTTCTTTTTAATGATATTACCACTAGTCACTACAGAGCAACCAACACCATCAGAACCCTTAGAGCCATCAGTATATATATGATGTGAATCACCATGTTCGGAAGCAAGGTCCAAGAAACTTGCCCTCAACTGATCACCAGAACTGTTGCTCCTGCTGTTCCTAGATTGGGCATTTCTAAACGTGGCCTAATTCCAAGGCGGAAATTTTGAGGGCGAAATTTCAGCTACTGCAGGGGGTAGTAATCCCACCTCCCTGGCAGAGCTTGCTAGTCGGACCTCAAGCGGCTTTGGCAGTCTTGGTCTATTTGGGGCTCTGTCAGTTGGTTCTCTAACGTACTTATAGTTAGGGTTTAGCTTTGACGAAAGTATTCTTGATATGACTCTCAAGCCTAATTCCTCCCTACGGATAAATAGTGGGGGAAAACCTGACTCAACATATAGGCTTTCTACTGGAGAAGTTCTATATTATTATTATTAAAGAAAGGAGTTTTACCAGTCCAATGAGTCAAACTTGACTCTCACAGGGCTGGCCCGAAAAAGATCGGATATGAAAATAATTCTAAAAAAAAAAAATAAATAAAATAAAAAATAAATAAATAAAAAATAAATATAATATATATACATATATATCTATTTATCTTCAAATATAGTACTAAATCTAAGTGAATAAATGAATGAATAAATAAATATATATATGAAATCTAAGCGATAAAAAGAATTAACTATATAAATTAAATCTACGTAATTTAAAAAGAAATTAGTAATAAAATAAAAATCTCAGGTAAAAACTTAAATTCTATCAATTAAACGTGTATTCCTTAGAAAAGTTAAAATTCTAAAAACAGAAAAACTACTAGATTCAGTTAAAATGTCAGAAAACGTTTTCCGGCCAAAACATATCTCTCTTTCTCGCTTAAAAACCCGACAAACAGAAAATATATGTTTAATAGATAAAAAAGTATCACACTCACCTGCACATGGGAATAGTGCCGTGAGGTGTACACATTAAAAACCATTGGTCAATCTCGTATGGCCAATTCTTAATCGAGTCAATATTACCTCAGTTTTTTTGTCGTATTGATTAGATGACTCCCATGGAGAAACAGTTGACTTTAATTGTCTTAATTTATTATTCTGAGATACGTTGCTCCACAATCTTTGCCACTTTTCCATTGTAAATGTTTTTAATAAAGTTATGTAATCTCTAACGGGGGAGATTAATATTCCGTTGAGGCAGGTTGACGGCTGTTTTAGCAGCAGTATCCGCTCTTTCATTTCCAACAACTCCTACATGAGCTGGGACGCCCAACATAATTCAATATCTACCCCTTCAAGATAAAAATTGTTTAAAAGTTCTTTAATCTTTAATACCAAACAGGTTCTTTTATGTGAATAGCTTTTGTTGAGGGGCTTCTAAAATGGGCACTTCGTGAATCCGAGGTAGGTGATAAATTTTAAATTTAGTCTTTCTTCATGTGCTTTAACAATATTGATGGCTAGTAAAATGGCATATAGCTCGGAGGGTGAATACTGAAGACTCTTTTGGCAATGATAACTGGCTCATTTTCTTCAAAGACACTGCAGCGCTTCCGCTACACCCAATCTGAAAGATTTAGAGCCATCAGGTTGTATATGGCGTAGTGAGGAACCATTTCCCTTTGAATATGCTCTATGGCAATTTGTTGATGGTGACTCGGGGTATAGCTAAATTTCTTTGATAAATGAAAAAGATGAGAGCATATTCTTGTTTTTTTCATGATCCAAGGTGGGGGGAAAGAGATGGTAGAATGATGTTCATTTGATATTTGTTGACTGCAACAGCCTATTTGCTCTAATGGGGAATGATGGCACATGATTATTTATAAAAATATCACTCTGAAAAAAGAGCTTTTTTGTAGGAGAACTTGTAGACAGAATATTCAATGCACTCCGCATTGTTACAAAATCCGATGTAACGACAAGGGGGTTCTCCAATTTCACATAAAACCGAGAGATTTGGGGATGATCTAAACGCTCCACTACAAATTCTCAGGCCTCGAGTATGTATTGGATCTAAAGACTTCAAAGTTGCTTCAGATCCTGATCCATATATTGGGCTTCCATAATCTATTCTTGATAAGACCAATGCCTTATATATCATCAGTAAAGTTGATCTCCTTGCACCCCATATTGTATGAGATAATTTCATCATTAAGTTAAGAGCACATTACATTTAGATTTGATGTAAGATACATGTGCTTTCCAATTCAAATGAGTATCAAAGACCAGTCCCAAAAATTTACTTTATCTTGGAAATGGATTTGTACATTGCCCAAAGTAAGATTTATATCTTGATTCGTTCCATCTACTATTCCTATAAAACATTATTGCCTGAGTTTTTTCTGCCGAAAGTCTGAAACCAACAGACGCAGTCCAAGCTTGTATTTTTCGAATGGCATTATTTAGAATTCTTTGCAAATGACGAAGATTGTTGATATAATAGTAAAATTGCAAAGTCGTCCACATAAAGACTACTTTGCACTCCCTGTGGCATTTGATCTACTATATCGTTAATTGCCAAACGCAAAAAGCGTTCCACTTAAAACACTGCCTTGGGGTACACCACAGTCAAGCTTAAAAGATTCAGAGTAAATATTATCAATACGAGTTTGAAATGTTCTTATCTATAAAATTTCTGATAAAATAGGAAGATGTCCTCGGAAACCGTATGATGCAAGGATTTTAGTATCGAGTACCTCCATGTGTATCATATGCCTTCTGAATGTCAAAAAATAGGGCTATTGTGATCTGTTTTCGTTCAAAACCTCTACGTACATAATTTTCCAGGTGAGAAAGAGAGTCCAAGGTGGATCGCTCCGATTGAGAGCCAAATTTTGAGAATTTGATAAAACTTTATTACGACGCAAGCACCAATTCATCTATAATTAACCATCTTTTCCAGTAATTACAAACACAACTGGTTAGTGAAATTGGTCTGTAATTATCTGGATTACTAGGATCTTTTCCTGCCTTAGCTATTGGTATTACTATTGCATGTTTCCATGCCTTTGGAAATAGATGTTTGGTCCAAAGATGATTATAGAAATCCAATAGATAGGCCTTGGCTAAAGGGGCTAGATTTCTCATCATATCGAAATTTACATTATCTTTTCCAGGGGCTGTTGAGCTACAGTTTGATATTGCAAATTCCAACTCTTCTTCAGTAAATCTTTATTGTAGTAAATATCTTCTACAGTATCAAAATTCAATCGTTCTTGCTTCTTCTCTTCTTTTAAGGTCTCAGAAAGTGGGCCATCTAAATTATCAATACTGCTTATGTTTTCAATATTACGACCGATAATATTAGAGATTGTCTGAGTATCATGTATTAATGAGCCATTATGCATTAATGCGTGTCTTGTTGGTCTGCTGTAAGAACCGTTAATCTTCCTAAATTTCTGCCACACCTTCTGCATAGAAGTATTATCTGATATGCTTGACACGTATTTTTGCCATGAAATTATCTTGCCTTTAATTACTTCCTTCCTAAATTTAGCAGAAATCTTATTGAAATATGGTTTTCAATACACAATAATTTCTATGGCTATGTCAACTAATTTGTTTATTGTATTCCCTAACATTAGGGGACCTGTACTCAAATGTTTGAATCTTTATTTAGGGTCTAATTTTCTTCCAATTGCATGCTTTTCGTTTATCAGTTGGGTTAATGTGTCTGACCACCATGGGACCGAATGTTTCAACTGTCGATTGCCAGTCAGAGCATCGTTTATCAGCCGCTTGTGTGATAAAATTCACAAAGTCGTCGTTTGTTTTATCATGTCCTGGGAATAATCAAAGGCAGGCACTTGCCTAGTGTAAAACTTGAACTTATCCCAGTCAGCTTTATTTGTATTATACCGTTGGATCGGAGAAGTTGGTGTATGTCCTAATATGGTAATCAAAATAGGAAAGGTCACTGTTAAACAGGTCATCTAGGACATTCCATTCAAACCTATCAACAATACTATTGGAACAGAGTGTTTAAATCAATTGACGAAATAGGTGCCATGAGTTTTTGAGTAGTAAGTGCTACTCTCTGCCTCATTCAATATACAGAGGTTGTGATCATTCATCATCTGTTCGACCTTTGAACCATCTGTGTCAACATCAACACAATTGGTATCCCCAGATGGGATTGTGGGAGTTAAGTCTCCTAATAATTGAGGAAATTCTCTTGCCTTTTGGGAATACTTTAGGTAGATTTTGCAAATTATAGTTACAAGAGGGTGATTGTACATTATTATAATATTAAAGGAGTTATTATCTAAATGTAATCTAACTCCAGATAATTGAAATTCTGAGGTTCTAAAGGATATAGCATCGTAAGTTACTCTGTTATGAATATAGATTGCAGTTCCTAATGTATTAGCAGAAGGAACTGAATGGAAATGCTAAATTGTAATTTCCTATTGATTGAACGGTATCATTTGTATGCTGTAAGCATATTGCAATTGGATTATAATATTTTAATAGTCTTTGAATTTCCCCTTGATGTAAACGGGTTTTAAGACCATTAACATTCCATTGATTACGTATGAATTGTACATTATGGTAGTGGAGGTGGAATATCACTAGATAGAGTATTGTTTCTGCTTATTTTGCCCGGGAATGGGTTTCTGTTTAACTGCAGTAGCAGTATTTTTGTGAATTAGGTTTTGCTTCTTTAGCTATGGCTCCCTGTTGGTTACTTCGATTTCGATTAGTTTCCTGAATTTTCTTTTGGTATTGTGATTAAATATTTCTAGAAAAATTTTTTCAAGATGAAGGGTGGGGCCCCCTGTTGGCCACGCTGTTCTTTATTAGATGGTCAACACACATACAACCAGTGTTGTGGGCTTTCTAATTTACCATACTGGTTTTTATTTTTGTTCTTAGTAAAATTGTCTATTAGATTATTCATATTATGTATACTTATATTTTTAAGGTCATTGAATTCGTCTAAAAAACAATCATTACAGCCAGGGACATTTTGTGGGTTGTTTTTATGCCCTGTTTGGTGTTTTATGGGATATCATTGATTTACTAGTTTTGCCTAAAACTGGTGAGGGATTTATTTCTTCAAGGGGTACATTGTTAGTAAGGATTCTTCCGCTTCTTGAGAACCGTGTGCATTTGCGTGTACTTCGGCCTTTATCACATGGGTTGGTAATATGTGTTGTCTGAAACATTAGTTCAGATTCAGAGGTTGGGAGTTGAAGCAATGTTACTATTCTGCTTCAATTGGGTTTGGTACATGGGTAGAAGCCCTTTCAGGTATGTATACTTGAAGAGTATCTTCTGCTGGTTTTTGTTAAGGCATATCTCATTATTCGATTTTTTTGATTTGGGAGGAGTTGTACTTTCAAGTCCACCACCTTTTTTTTTCTTTGGGAATGACTTTGCTTTTTGGGATTTCTAGTTCCACCATCATCCATTCAGAAAGTTCTTCCGTCTCTTTGGTGCTGTCATCGGTGGCAAGTATGTTGAATCTGTTCTGTACAGAAATCTGCTCTTCTTTTTTAGTTTGATTTTGGGTAGTAGTGTCATTCTTTTTTCCAATTATTCTATTTTATATGCTGGCGTTTTGGTAATGATTTGGTAATACCAGCGTCAATGCAAGAATTGGATTCTGATCGACTTGATGAAGAAAGTAGAGTTATCAGGAATCCTTGATTCTGCACCAGACAAGAAATGAGAAACTTGTATATCAATCAGTTGAATGCTGAATTCTGGATGCTACTTTCGCATAAGTCGAATTATTACCTAAAATATGTTTTCTTGCAGCTTTATAGGTGATATGTTCATTATTAGCAGTATCTATTATAGTCTGTTCTAATTTATACAGAGGACATTGTCTTGAGTTCGGAGAGTGAGCTCCCTCACAATGATAACAAAATCTTTCGGATACACAACTCTTTGGAGGTATCGTGGGAATTCAGAAGCATTATGGAATTTGGAGCAAATGAAGCATCTTTTTTCATTGTGCATTTCCCAATAACATGACCAAAATCATAACACTTGTAACACTGCATAGGTCGTGGGTGGAATTTCTTGACAGCAATGCTCCAAGTGTCCCTGACTTTTAATATAGTCTGGAAGATAGGGTGTGGTAAAATATCAACAAGATGGCATTGTTATCTCCTGGTAGCTTTTTTAACTTTATAAACAGAAGAGGGGCATCTCTTCAGTATGTCTTCATCAGAAAAACTCATATAAATCTCTACAATATATTAATCCTTTGACTGGTTTGAAGGTGCTGTGAGGATAAACTTTCCCAATGCTATCTGAATCAGAAGGTTTAAAAATTTCTCAATAATACTGCTTGGGATTCATTCCCAGCCTTAATTAATAGATTATATCCAAAACGCTTCAAATTTCCTTGAGGAATGGTACCAACTTTCTTCTCAAGGCATTCGTTAATACCCCTTAATGATGTTTTGTGTGCAACCCTTCCTTTGTACGAAGCAAATATACCAAATTGGCTCAGGTAATACCCTTGAGCAATTTTTGGGTTTTCGGGGCAATCACACAAGTCAGAGTGCTTTGGAATATAGTCAAATTCAGAATCCAAAACGTTTTGAATATTATGCAATTTTGCACAGCCAGAAAATCCGCAAATGTTGCCACTTTTGATATTGGAAAGGGCAACCATAGCTTTGGAATGATCCTGAAAAGTTATATATGCTTCAAAATCTTTTTTGTCTTTGAGAGTTTCAGCTTCATCCTTTCAATCTCTCCGAATGGTTTAAATGAGTGAACAATTTTTCATAATTCATATCAAGTGCAATGCCCGTACAATACAAGACTCTACAATTTTCATTTGCACTGCCAGATTTTTTAATCCCCTGGCATCCTGGGGATGAAGAATAAATGGTTCCAGTGTGTAAATACTGGAACTGGAGGAAAGGCCCTTTTTAGTTCCCTGGTCGTCAACCGAGTGGTCATTACTTGAAGTCGCTAAAGTCGTCAACAGTGCCGGTGGAGAGTCAGCAAATCCAGGGAGGGGGGGTCATTAGCCGAATTATCCATAAGAAGGTTTTAGTTTGTTTGTTTAAATGTTTTGTGTTTGTTTGTTTGTTTTTACCTGTTTGAGAATATTAAGAAAGTATCATACGTTGTAAAAGGGCATTTACATTCTCCACTATCGGCACAGTGAGAGCATACTTCCCAGATGATCCGCTCCATACCCTACCCGTAGGATCGCATCAAAACAGATACAGAGGCACAGGTGTAAGCTAAACCCGCCTGTTGGGACTGAGACCATAAAATCATGGAATCATCCCCCTTGCATCTGTAATGACGGGCTTCCGGCCATAAGCGAGAGTCCTATTCCCAAAGATTGGATCCCCCTGGATTCCGATGACCCAACCTCCGGGAACAGTTTTCCGCCAAAAGGTCCAAACCATCTTCGGGACGGCTGACGTCATCTATACATCTCACATATAGCTTTGAATGAAAATCCCTCCCAACCGTGATCCCTTCTCCCATTCATCAAACCTGCATGATGTAACGAATGTGGAAATATCCACGCTATTTACTAGTAAAAAAAATTGAATAAAAGAATATTACTAATAGGGTATGGACAGCAAGAAGAAAGTAGGATGCTAAAAATAGGAAGAGGTCGAAATAAAAAAAGGAATTAGTGAAAGACTAAAGAGAGAAATTTAGATTCGAGACTTGGGGAAAATTTCCCCAAGTTCGAGAGCCCTCTTGCCCGTTTCAAGGCTTCACCAAGGAAGAAACATTCCAAGGTGAAGCCAAGAAAACTTCGTCAAGGCATTCTCTCATTAAGAGGGAGAAGTTCTATAGGCTCCCGTACAAATACGTATAGCTAAATTATAGACAACATCTAATTTCTGCAGTGTTGTCTTGCATGCACAACCATAAACTTGACAACCATAATCAATTTTGCTTAGGCATAACACCTGGTACATCCTCAAAAGGGTAATTCGATCTGCCCCCCAATTAAAATTAGATACAACTTTAAGAATATTAAGACGAAGCTTCACGTTACATACAACTTCATTAACATGTTGAGTAAAAGTTAATTTCTTATCAAATGTAACACCTAGATACTTAATGCTATCTTCATAAGGTAAAATCGAATCATTTAAAAACAGCGTAGGGATCTCTTCCACTCTTCTTAAACGGCAAAATCCTATAGCTTTGGTTTTTTCTGGTGAAAATTTGAACCCTTTAGCACTGGCCCATGATGTTGAAGCATTAATAGCAGTCTGGATCTTTTGACAAGCTTCGACAGCTGTAGACTTGCTACAGATTATTGCATAATCATCAGCAAAGGCCAGACCATGCGCCCCGACAGGAACTTGTTCAAGTAGGCCGTTGACAGCTACATTAAAGAGTGTTGGACTAAGGATGCTTCCCTGAGGTAACCCTTCTTCTTGAGGGTAAGCAGAAGAAATGTAAGAGCCCACTCTTACTTTCAGGTAACGTTCTGACAAAAAATCTTTAAGACAATAAAACAAATTACCCACAATTCCCCACTCAACAAGTTGCAAAAGGATACCCCCTCGCCAGGTAGTGTCGTAGGCTTTTTCTAGGTCAAAGAACACTGCAACAGTCTTGTTTTGCACAGCAAAAGCATTCTGTATCTCCCGAGTAAGGAACACATCAAAGGGTCAGAAGTACTTCTATTTTTCCTAAAGCCAAACTGCCGATTAGATAAATTCTTTGAATCCCAAATCCACCACAAGTCGAGCATTGACCATCCTCTCATAAATCTTGCTAACACAACTAGTTTAGAGCAATTGGCCTATTAGTTCTTAGAAGGAAGGAATCTTTAAAAGGTTTTAAAAACAGGTACATAATCGATATCTTCCAAGACTCTGGTGAAGTTCCTGAAAGCCAAAAAACGTTTAAAAATGTCTAAAACAAAGAAATTGTTTTGTACTTATAGGCAAATTAAAAAATCATTGAGTACAGTATATCATCTTCCCCAGGAGATGTTGGGGAAGATAACGAGATTGCCATGATCTAATTCTTTCATGGTGAAAGGGAGATTATACGACTCTGAATTTAAACTAACAGCATGGAACAACGTGGTACCGTCCCTAATATTCCTGAATGCAGGAGAGTAATGTAGGGCACTGATAGATATATTGGAGAAATGCCTACCAAAGGTTTCTGCAACTTCTCAGGAATCAGATATGAAGAAGCCATCAATTTTCAAAATAGGCAAGGGAGATGGAGAAAATTTCCCTTGCAGCTTTCGGATTCTGTTCCAGACAAACGACATAGGGGAATCATATTTTTAATTCACTTATCTATCTGATAAAACGGATTCCCTCTTTGCTTGCCTTCTTAAATGTTTTCTTTTGCTTAGCAAGGAGCTCTTTATATATAATTTTGGTTAGTTTACCCAAGCAAGGATATCTACGATATCTCTTGTAGCAGTTCTTGTTATCTTTCGGCTCAAGGCGCATGCATCACACCCACCAAGGGGTACTAGAGGGACGACGAGGCTTCCAGAAGTTCGAGGAATAGACAGAATGGCACCACACAGCAATATACTGATTAAATACTCATAAGCGGATGGTGGGCTCTGAAAGTCTTTTTATATCTTGATCAACTTCAGTAATGATTTCTTGAATAATCCCCATCAGCTCCCCTACCTTCCATTTGGTAAACATGGAGATGGAATATTTTTCTTTTTCATAAAACTTTAAGTGAATGGGCCAATGATCACTGCCATGATCATTCTGGTCTACTACCCACTGGTAATCTAACCTCAAAGACGAAGAGCAGATAGTGAGGTCAATGGCTGAGTCAGTATTATGAAAAAACATCATGTCTTGTAGGGAACCATCATTCATTAAAGTGATGTCATTTTAAGTCAAGCAGCTGTTCTATTATTAAACCCCACCGGTCACAGTTTGGCTCTCCCCAGGGGTGTGCTTGGCATTACAATCCCCCCCATCAAAAATGAAGGGTTTAGGAAGCTGGTCTATCAATGTCTGTAGATCGTTTAATTCTAGCTGACGAGGATTGACCCTGCGCATCCCTGCAATCTACTTTCTAATGATGGATCTAAGTATAAAGAACAAATAGTGATCCATTTATAATTGAAAATTTGAACTGCACAAGCCTGCAACACAGTGTTTCAATTGAACAACCCTATGATTAACAGACTTGCGGACTATGATGCCTGTGCCTCCCTGAGCACGTACACCTATCAGGGGTGGAGACCTAAGGAATGAATAATTAAAACCCAAGTTGGGAGTGTTCTCTCCCAACTTTGTCTCCTGAAGACACTTGCAGATGATCATGATCCCTAAACAGAACCCGAACTTGCTCTCTATTTGGTATAAAGCCACGGATGTTCCACTTGCATGAGAGCCATTATTTAGAGGAAGGGATCTTAAAATTCCCTACTAATTTAGGAATCTGTGTCCTGGTGAGAGAGATCTTATCAGTTTTAACCAGTACTATTTGACCTAGATCTAGGTGTTACAGATCTTTTAGAAAGATGGGCTTTCACTTGCCCTTTCAGTTTTAACTTTTGTTTTTCTATGATTGCTGAGTGACCGTGAATGAGGCGAAGAGGGAGAAAGGGACCTCTTCTGACGAATAAAGAGGGTCTCTATCTCCTCACCGTCATCTCCACGGTGCACTGTAATGTCAAGATCAGGTGAGGGCTCAATGTCAGCAATGTCCCTGACAGAGAGAAGTCGTCAAACATATTTGAGACCTGGCTTGAACCCTTAAACCAACAGGGTCCCCTGGCTTGACCAGAGTCTCTGCAAACATGGGAAACCCCAACAGGGGGGTCTGAGGAAGCCCACCAGGGGGGCATGGGAAGCCCCACCAGGGGGGGCTCGGGAGGCCCCAACCAGGGGGGGCACGGGTAAAAAGGGGGGGACCCCACACTAGAGGGGGTGTGGAAAGCCCCACCAGCGGGGCACCGGGAGCCCCACCAGAAGGGGCACCAGAAGAAGCAGTATTCAATTGTTGTGCTTCAAGGCATCCGAATAAGTTTTCCTACCCAACAGCTTCTTGGCCTGTCCCACACTGATGTGTTCATCAAGAGATTTTAGTAATGCATCTTGTTCTTTCTTGAATGCACTATATTTCTTATCACGGGCTCGATGTTCACCCTTACAGTTTACGCAAATTACTGGTCCAGAACATTCCTCGTGCTCAAGCTGTCCACACGATTCACAGAGTTTTTTTCTGGTGCAAACGTTAGAGGAGTGTCCAAAACCAAAACATTTAAAGCACTGGAGCACTCTCGGTCTATAAGGACGAACTTTCATGATTTCACTATCAAGAATAATTTCAGATGGCAGAGAAGAACTTTTAAATGTTAAAATAAGCATCGATGAGCGGGGCACTTTAAAAACCTTCCAAACCACATCCGGACACATTTCCAAAATTTCCTCCTCATCCATTTCATGTAGATCTTCATTAAATATAACACCCTTCGCACAACTGAAATTATAGTGAGGTTTTACCTCTTTTATCATACCCTCAGGATCAAGCTTCAAATTTAGGAGCATTATTGATTGAATATCTGTCTTGGTATGAACTAAAAAACTATTACGCCCAAAACGAGTTAATTCAGGACTCCCAACATTGCCAATCTTCTGGCTTACCAACCTCTTCACTTTGAAGAGGTTGCCTCTCTCACCATGTGTTGTAATAATTAACCACTTAGCGGGGTCTGGTGATCTGGAGGTTTTACTTATTTTACTATTATCTTTAGTTTCATTTGGTGGTCTATAAATCTCAAGATACCTAGGGACCTCTTTTGCCTCTACAAGTCCAACACTCAATGAATCTGATCTGAACTCTCTGTAGGCACTGTGAGCTTCCGATTCGTTACTGAAAAATACCCAGAATTAAAAAAAAACCATAATTTTTGCCAAGTCTATTCCTTACTTCTTTTACTTTACCAAATTTACAAAATTCATTAAATACTGTTTCATAATTCCAGTCTAAAGGGACTGGTTTCTCATATAATATGTTTGTAACAAGGAGGTCCTTTGAAAAAGGCTCCAAAGTCACAATGGAGGAATTACCAGAATTTTCCTTGTCCTTATCCTTGCCTAAGTCGTCAACAGAAGGTTTTAATGTCTCCATAAGACGTAGAATTGATGATTCGTCCAGGTAGCCCCCCACCTACCATGGAGCCACATTTAGAGGACAGTGTTATCCCATACAGGGCTGCCCTAGGGGTACCACCCAGATATACACCCCATCCTCAGTGCTTAAGGCGTCATGATGTCCGTCGAGATCAGACCCAGCACTAAGAGCAGGGTTTGACATCTAAACTTTCCCCTCGCTCGACCACGTTAGGTACTCGAGTTCTACAGGTGAGGTGACATGCCAACCATCCTCACCCTCCATCAAATCCAATGAACAAGTCCAAATCATGTCCAAAACCAATCCAAAAGTCATCAACATAAAATCCGTACCTTATAGGGGGAGGAAGCAGAAGGATGAAAAGTTTTAGTAAAAGGAAAAGGGCTGACTCATTTAGTTGGATCAACAGCTGGGCACCAAGGACCAGCGAGAAATGTATTTGTTGGATTACGTGGATTTGGGGATAAGGCTCGAAATGGCCCATAACAACTGGGTGATGGGGGCTCACAACGACGCTCACTTAAACGATCTGAATATAGAAAAAGCCAAGTTGTGGACTGATCGGGTTACCCCCCATTACAACGCCATGTCCGCTTTCAACGCAGCTCTAACGGTTAGCCCTATACAATATATTATAATTGATGAGACTTTATATAAAATATATGTTACTGGGGCAGAATGAGGATTCCATTTTAATAGATCAACCTTTCAACACCTGTATACCTGAAAAGATTCCTTTAGCTATGATTGGTATGCAAACGTTTTCAGGGAATTACGCAGCCAATAGTTTGTACTTTGGCACATACGACTTGAAGAGCGTGCACATCACTGTCAATGGGAATACATTGTATAATATCAATTGTCATTTTTCTAATACTGTTGAAGATTTAATGCCGGTTGAAATTTCAGCTCGTTTGAGAACATCTGTAAAGCTGGAAACAGTCGCGCCTCATCCTTGCATGATTTTATTGTTCGGAGACACCAAGGGTATTTTAACAATTGATTCGGATAGAGCAGTTCAGTGTAATGGCCGCGTAATTCCCTGAAAACGTTTGCATACCAATCATAGCTAAAGGAATCTTTTCAGGTATACAGAAATTGCAACTGCTTTACAAGGTTCGCTAGGGAGTGTTATTAAATATTTAGGTGTGTTCGCTTCGGAAGAAGTGGGCACGTTCATAATACCTGCGAATAAGAATAAACCGTTAGTTTTTATATCTAATACTCTGCCTTCAACTTCTAGTATCGATGTTGTTGGACACTGGGTGTGTTTTCGTATTGACTGTTCACCTAGAGATACAATCTTCTTTTTTGACAGTTATGGTATAAACCCTAAAATTTATTCAGGCCGCTTCTCGACTTCTCTCCGCGCAAATTCGGGATTTGCCCTTCGCCCAGTCTGTAAGGCAGATACAGCCAGATAATTCTTACAAGCGCGGTCTTTACACTGTTTTCTTCGTTCACTGAACGAGTCATAGATGGTTGAAACCGGTTTTGTCGCTAATGAACGTTGTCATTTGGAAAGTCATGACAGGTGGTGACGGAATACTATTTCAAGTATTTCAAAAGGGTGAAATGTGGTAAACGGGCTGTCACATACAAAGAGTGTATGCATTCGTTAAATTAAAAGGTAATAATCGTTTTTAGTTGTTGTTAATATACATCATATATTTATTTTTTTTATTTCATGCAAACGTCCGGTTCTTCTAAGTCCCATTATTTCTCCTACTTAGGATGAGCGGGAAAGGAGGGGCTGTTCCGCACGGGACACAGGCAGAGGAGTACGTCAAGCGGTACAAGATAATACATTCAGAGGATTGTGGTTTTTTTTATTGTAAAATTGTTAAGCAGTTTGAGGTTGGTGATAAGGAGTCGTGGCGTATTGTTTTTGAGTGCGTCTCGGGAGAAACGCGTGAATCTGACACTTGTTAATGTGTACCGGTTTATGTAATAAAAATATGTGAATGGTCATAATTGGTTTTTATTGCCCTCATTCTTTATTGTTCAACCTTCCATAGAGTTTCATTATGTTAGGTTATAGAGTTTAGAAATCTTTTCACATTCATACTATCGCGTGAAATGACATGTTGTGCACCTGGCAGTGAGTGACATAGAAACGGTGACTGTTGCGGGTGCTTATGAACGTACGTGAGGTTAAAATAAAGGCAAGCTTATGGGGTTTATCGTCTGTGAGCCGAATTTGGGGTCGGGTGTTGAGGTTGAGCCGAAATGGCGTCTTTTTCCCTACTCCATGTCACATTTGAGACTAAGGACAGGCCCTTTTTTCATAAACGGAGACTTTACTACATCCACTAGAGTTGCATCATCGGCATACTGAAGTCTTGCTTTCCAAGCCAACAGCCATATCACCTATACACTATACACAAAAATAGCAGTGGACCAAGAACACTACCCTGTGGAACTCCAAACAAAGTAGTGCATGTTTACTAAGCATTTTTCCCTGTTCCCCTGTAGAATGGTAGTCTTCTGGTTCTCAGCAAGCCTCTAAGGATGAGTTTGCTTTCCCCTTACCCTTTATCTTGGCTCTAGTTGATGCTGTAATAATACCCAGCTGGGGCGACTGGTGGGTATCAGACCAACATTAAACCACGGACTCTCCAATTCAGCTATAAAAGCGCTATAACTCTCTCTCTCTCTCTCTCTCTCTCTCTCTCTCTCTCCTCTATATATATATATAATATATATATATATATATATACACACTAATACATATATGTGTATATATACATATGTATATACAAGGAAGGTCGCAAGATAAGGACACCAGGCAAAAACTGAGAATAATTTGAGAGCATCGATTCACTGAAAGGTAATGCTTTAGTGGCGCCAATATTTTTTTTTTTTTTTTTTTTTTTTTTTTTTGCAGGAGCCTTCGTATCGTCGTTTTTACTCCTCATGCGCCAGTTTCTGATGATATATTCGCATACTTCTTCCATTTAATGTTTTATCGTGAGGATGGAAAAGACTTGAGTATTATTAAAGGATGAACCATTTTTCGGGCAAAAAGTTTACAGTACAAAGTGCTTACACAGAAGAAGCGTAGAATATGCAGAACTGTAAAATGTAAGAGCTCAATAAATATTCGAATTGCAATAAAGGGTAACAGGATTTACATAAAGATTGTACGTATAATTCTTACAAATGATATATATTCGTGGTTGAAAACAACATACTAAATAACATCATGTATGAAAAGCATGCATTTATGAAGATATATGCAATATAGTAGATTCACATAAACCGTGCATCTGATGTCTGGGCCAGTCCCTTAAAACGCTCCTGATTGGCTGTTGATAAGCCAATCACACGCCTGGAAACTCACAGTCTCTCTCGAGAGTACAAATAGGCAGGATGTATGTTCTACCTCTCCTAAGGGATACATCTTTCAAAAGTATCCCTCACGAGAGGTGGAAGATACATCCTGCCTATGTGAACTCTCTCTCGAGACTGAGAGTTTCCAGCCCTGTGATTGGCTTATCAACAGCCAATCAGGGGCGTCGTAAGGGACTGGCCTAGGCATCAGAGCCACGGTTAATGCGAATCTAATATAGTAATTGCGTGATTATTAAGCATCTATTTATGTACACATTTGCATATAAAATGATATAAAATAACATATATCACATGTGAAAGCGTACAGGTAGATGTAATTCATTGCACTAGTTAGACGTGTTTAATTTACCGTAAAATCGGGAGGAGCCAGCAGACGTTATTGAAGGCTTCTAAACTGATAGATAATTGACAACGCGGTGCTTGGCGCTCGATCGGCGGATGAGCCCCAGAGCAAGAACACTCTCTCAGTGCCGAGGGGGGAAAAGCACCGTCCACATACCGGGAGTCTCTTCCTCGTCAGGAACCTTACCGTAAGACATTTTAAATGAGCAGAGCATCAACCCTTATTTTCGCATTCCGTTTATTCCTTCGGCTTTCATATCTTTTTGCACATGCATCTAAAAGGTGCTATACAAAGTAATGAATCCGTTATAGTTACGCTGATTTTCATTTAACATACTTTTTTTCAGAATATAATAGATACCCTTTTCGGTGAGTATGAAAGTAGGTAGGTATACAGATAAGGGGACAACGTTTGAGATGAAAATCTTTGCCAGTGTTTACAGAACAGAAATAAAGGGCCTTCGCCATTGGCAAATAAACTAAACTATCCTCCCTGGCTGTCCAAGTAACTTGCTTCTGTCTGCGGCTTTTAAGTGTTCCGAGTTCCGCATTTAGCAGTCTCAAACCAGGTAAGCTTCATCCAAACAAAATTCCAGTCCTGTGTTGTGGCATGGCCGCTAAGCAGTGGCCTTCTATTTTCGGGCATTAGTCGGGATGCAGATCTTCGGAGATGTTTCATGATTACAATTAGAAAACTGGAAGAATTAGTGACGAATTATAATTAAACAAAGTTTTTAATTATAGCTTTTAGTTGCTAAAATTTTCCCATCTGAAGTATGACAAGAGAGCCCAACTTCCGACCATTTTTAAGTCAGGGTAACCGTTCACTTTCCAGAATTATGGCATTTTTCACATTGTTCTGGCATTATGGTGATATTTAAGTTATTCTGGACATAATAAAAAACATTGTTTACTTAGCAGGATATTTACTTCTATCAGTATTTGATGTCTCACGCTGGCTTCCATACTAGGGGAACACTAAGATCTCCAAGCAATATAAAGACCTGGTTTCTTAATAATCGAAGCAATTTTCATTTTCAGAAAGATGCCCCGTTCCTTCTTCGTGGTCTTGGAGGCCTTTGGATGGGTGCTGTTGCTGATGGGAACCTACTTTGCAAGGGCGGAAGTGGCCTTTTCCTACTATTTACCTACTGGGGTGTCTTACTGCCTGCGCCCATCTGTAATGCGGGTTGTCCCAAACATATTTTCAAGAATTGCCTGCTCATCCGTGTGCTCACAGTACCAATGCGAAGGGTTTATGTTTACAGGTCAGTTGGCTTTGTGCTTTTAGTCAATTTTCAAGTAATTAATGACTGGCTTCTGCCCAGCGGTCTTTTGTGCTATTACGTTGCATGTCATGATTTAGGCAACCTAACAGTTTTTTTTTTGTCGACACCTTAGATTGATTTTACAGTATTACATCGCAAACAAATGATTACTATGGTGCCGCTAAATTTCCTATTGCATTTTTCAAACTATGGCTCTGCTTCAGTCTGTCAATAAAACGAACGTAATTGCCGGCAAATCTCTTTTTCTTTTTCTTCCTGCAAAGAACGTATTCAACTTCTGCAATATTTTAGCGATTTCAGAAACTAATGGAATACCTCCACAAGTATATTATCTTTCAGCCTGCACCACTTCCTGTGTACCATAGCAATTTATCTTTTTTTCTCGCATACCCAACGAACAACATGGCTATTTTACAATCGTCCTCTTTGCCACAAAATAGTGAAGACAGCTATGACTGACGATCAGTTTAGTAGCCTGTTCATCTACAGCGATTATATTGACGCTGACGCAGTTAACATCGTCATTTGCAGATAGTAAATGTACCGTAGCCGGGGGACTGAAGGCGCCTTCGATTGGTGAGGTGTCGAAGACGTTTCGGCGAGTCTCGTACTCATGGAATCCGACCAACATCGCTCTGGGGAAACCAACTTATAGTGTGGCCGTCTGGGTAGAGTAAGTTTTTGAAGTAACTCCGGAGTGCTGATGACTTAACTCCGGATGTAACAAATTTTGGTATATTATTCATGGAAAGTTGCTCTCATGCGGAAAGTGTTATGATAAATATAAATATATTATTTACTATGTGCGGCATGAACGACTCAAAACCAAACCACCTGAGGTGTTGGTAATCATCACTTACGGCACAGTAATGGCGATGTAAGCAAAAAGGTGCTGTTTTACAGATAACCTTACTCAAATGATATCAGAACAGAAAGGGTGATGAGTGCCCGTAGACCAGAGGTGACACTGATTGACAAATTCAAGAACACAGCATCACTCATTGATGTCGCAATACATGGGACACCAGAGTAGATGAGAAAGAAAGAGCAAAAATTGATAAGTATCAAGACCTGAAAATAAAAGTAAGAAGGATATGGGAGATGCTGTTGGAAATTTTACTCATAATCACAGGGACAATAGCTACGATCCCAAGATCCCTGAAAAGGAACCTGGAAAAGCTATATGCCGAAGTAGCTCCAGGACTCATGCAGAAGAGTGTGCTCCCAGAAACAGTGCACATAGCAAGAAAAGTGATGGACTCCTAAGGATGCAGGATGCAAACTGGATCCCCGCACTATAAAAACACCCAGTCGAATAGAATGACAGTGATAAAAAAAAAAAATGTGAATTTCAGTATAAAACTGTCAGAAGTATATTATTATTTATAATAAGACGTGGGAATCCTGTTAAGTGTGTACTGTACACCATGTAGCCTAAGGCTGTTCCGGGACGTTAAAAGCTTTAGCAAAATGAATGAAGGGACCAGTGTGTTCACACTAATTCATTTCCATTTGTTTTGCATTTCAGCTTTAAAAACAAAAGGCTCATGTTATTCCACAATTCTCTCGAATCTAATCAGTTTGGGACTCCCTAGAACATGCCGTAAATATTTGTTGGTGAATAGCTATCTTATATGATGTATATAAATATATATAGCTATTATCTTAGAATATATATATATATAGATATATATAGATAGCTTATTATATATATCTATATATATGTATATATATATATATATCCTATATATATATATATATATATATATATATATATATACCTATATAAATAATATATATCTATATATATTTATATATACCAGTATGAATGTCTTTTACTATAAACTACAACGTATAATATGAAGATAAAAGGCCCGTAAACACTATTTGAACGTTGCAACAATATATTTCGAGCACTTCCTCTGTGCTCCTGATCACTGGTAAAATATGGACATAGGATGAAATCGAAGAATTAATTTTTAGGTCTCCTCTGAAGCAGGTATTCAAGAGCATCCGACCACCGGACGAGTCGCCAGACGGGAGTTAATGAGGCCAAAAGACACCGGGGAATAGTTTACTTACCATCCTTGCTGGGTCACCAACAGGACTTACTGCCACACCTACATCTGCTTTTGTATATATAATCTCGTAAGACATCCTACAGTCCATATTTTACCAGTGATCAGGAGCACAGAAGGAAGTGCTCGATAATAATATATATATTATATATATATATATATATATATATATATATATATATATATATATATCAGAGCTTTTTAAGGTAGTCTCGGCAAGTACAGAGAATGTAGGACTAAAAGTTAGTAAAGAGACTAATAGATAAAGTGGAAGGGCAGTCAGAACAAAACTGCCTTAATATTCATCACTGATTCAGAAATTAAAGAGTGATGCACGTGTGCACTCAATGAGGGATCAGAACTAATCTCCGTTTTCTGTTGTCTTCTGTCTTCTCTTTTAGCTTAACACCTATGGTTAGTGGCATGGCTGTCGATGGCAACGAAAGCAAAGCCAACTTTTTCCACTCTCACCCTACTATCGTCAAACCTTGGTGGTACGTGGATCTTGGAGGAAACAGAATAGTATCAGAGGTTCACGTTATGCCGTATGGAAGCGGTCACACCACATTCTTCACCACCGTTGAGGTATGTTCGTGAATGTTTGTTTGTTTGTATGGTGTTTGTACGTCCCGTGGAACCAGTGGTTATTCAGCAACGGGACCAACGGCTTTACGTGACTTCCGAACCACGTCGAGAGTGAACTTCCATCACCAGAAATACACATCTCTAATAACCCATCAGTGGAATGCTCGAAAATCGAACTCGCGGCCACCGAGGTGGCAGGCCAAGACATACCGATCACGCCACTGCGGCGCTACGTTCGCAAATGGGAAATGTATACACCCGGCTAATCCTAGGTACAATAGATCGTGAAGTGTTTAAGTCTTTAGTGACCTTTCTAAGAATGACTAGATCAGCTGGAGGTATTCAAATTACAGTGGGGACAATGAAATTCATATTGCAAGACACGTTTTTACAAGAAAATTAGGAGGGGGCAGATCTTACTAACCTAGCGGAATTCGGTTTGGTATGAATTAGTATCTCGACTAATCTTTTGCACATTTCAGAAATGGGTAAAATATAAATATCTAAGTTCTCTATCATACATTTTTGAAATGGAAAGCAGATCATGACCAGAGTTTTGTAGCAAATCTTACTTTTTGTATTTTCTAGTGTGTGGTGGGTATTTTTTTTACGCAGTTGCACGGGACCTTCAGTGCTGAGAGAAGACCTGAGGTAGATAGATGGCTGCTCCCTAAGTTAGGTTAGAATAAGCTGAGCTAATCTAGGCTATATTTAGGTAGTATTTCGTAGTAGTTTATATTTTGGTGATATGGTGTTCTGGAAGTTTCTCCCTTACTAATATGGTAAAAAAAAATCAAACTCTCCGATTAACTGAATAAAAGAACATTCCCATTTGGGGTGGATTAACCTGAATTGTTTTTGCTTGCTCTGGGAGTAAACCTACAAACTGCTTTGTTGTTGGTGGTGGTGGGGAATAAGAAAGGTCTATGAAAGAGCCTAAAAAGGTCTGAAAAAGGTGTTTTGCGTCGAGTTAAAAGTACAGTAATTTTAGGATATGATATTTACGATTTATTCATTAGAATGAAAATGTGAAAAATAAGGTGCTTGTTAAACAGTCAAGAAAATTATTTCTAGAAAAATACAGCGTATTTATTTTAATTTTCATTGGTGAAACCAGGTTCTATTTGACTGTATATTTTAGCACACTTTAATTTACGTTAAAAAATAGGAATATATTGTTTACAACTTATGTTTGAGGGGAAAATCTCGAAACAGCCCTTTTCTCCTCACAAGCAGATTCTGCAGATTAGTCAGGGAAGTTAGAATAAACTGTTGAAGCTTAGATTTTGTCAAGGTTGCAAAACATAGAACTGTAGACGTATCCCTCTTGTATGAAGACTCGCCAATCAACTACAGGTCCTGAGTTCGGTTAGCTAGGTAAATCCAAAGTTTTCATATTTGTATATAAATACTTCACCTTATATAATATAGACGTAAGCATCTACAGTGAAATTTCATTTGGTTCATTATTTGACATTAGGTTGTTAAGCATGGCAGTAATAATAATAATAATAATAATAATAATAATAATAATAATAATAATATCTACGAGACATATTTCCTGCTAAAGTGTTCGTCTGAATGCATCTTTAATTAACGAAATGTCTCAAAAATGGTTGGGAAAAACATTAAAGGGCATTAAATAAAATGACTTCGGTTTCCTTTCATGACTTACGTTATGAAACAGTTTTCTAGTGCAACAAAAGAACTTTTATCCTTTGAGAAACGTTCAAGTTGAGCTGATGTCAATTGCCATTGCCTTGTTTTCAATTCTAATATTGTGAACCATCTCACTTTTAGATTCGCGTTGGCAAGGCACTTCCTGCAGTCAGTGGAGACTTTTCCAGCTGGGATTTATTCTCCTACTTCCAAGGACCACCTCCTGCCGTCATGGAATACCAGAAGTTCTCCACCAACAGCTCATATCCCTTGTGTGGACGCTACGTAAGCATCCAGAAATTGGGAACTGCACCCAATGTATATTTTGTCTTCAATGAGGTTAAGGTTTTCGCCTTGGAAGAGATCCTAGGTATCTAGGATACTTGGATAAAATATCCAAAACAAGAGCACGCGAGTGGGATTATACCTTCATAAAGGCCACTCAAATGAGTGTGTGTCTGTGAGTGTTAGCAGACATATCAAGAACTTGATGGTTGCTGGTACTTTAACAAATATGTTATGTGTAGAACTTGATAGTTGCTGGTGCAGAGAAGAAGTTGTCAAGAAAGCTGATGCTGGTATATAGACGACGATAACAAATGAAAAACTTGATATACGCTGCTACATAGACCAGAATGTTCAGTGCAGAATTTAAAAGTTGCTAAATGCTAATTGCCTCCCCCTAGTATTGCCAGGAGTATTCGTTCTTTGCAGAACTCAAACACCCTGGTGTATAATTGCCTCAATGAGTCGCAAAGACTCACTGGATTTCCGGTGACGCTGTGACCATTACATTGACGGAGTCGATATTCATGGACGACCTCGCAAAGTCAATCATGTTCTTAAAACTCTGACACGACATGCCTACAGAGGTATAGTTCTCACACATGAATTTGAATGGCAGCTTGATTTTCATCGTTTTACTGGAAGGTTCAGTTCTCTAAATAACTGTCTGATTTCCAATTAGCTGAGAGGACAAACATTCACTGGTGATATTTTGAATCTGAGACTAAAACAATATTGAAAAGAATTTGTTTTATTGATGTCATGTTTCGACAGTATAGATGTAATTACCAATTTCAATTCAATTCCATCAAGCAAAACTTACTCTCCCCCTGGAGACTGCAAGAAACTACCCAGCAATAGGGAGATAGCGTAAAACATTCAACCACATTAAGTAGAGAATAAAAAAGAAAATAGAAAAAGAAGACTAAAAGTCACTGAGGCGATGTTCTAACAAATGTGCTTAACTATCAAGCGCTTAATCCTGTTGTACTGTTCCAGGGATTGTTTTGTTAGGAGGCTTATTAACCCGGATCCCTGAGTCTTATTTCAGGCAATCCTGATGATAAAATCAAAGGAATAATTTTTACCATAGTATATAGAATAAGAGAGACTCCCCATTTTATATACTTTGATTTTGACTTTATGTAGGATACAACTTAAGCGAGCACGTTCTCACTCTTTCTCTCTAGTCTTGCACGGTACTAATTCATGATTTCTTATTCACGCAAATCAATTATCTTAATAAGGTGCAAACGACAAATGCTTGGGTGCACGTACAGACAGCATCAAAGTTCATCGAGTATGCAAATGAAAATATAGAATAAACTACGAAAGTACTTGTTTAAAGTCCTAGATTTCACTCACTTTCTTACTTAGATTTCGATTATATAGATATATATTATATAATATATATATATATATATATATAGTATATATATATATCTATATATATATATATTCCACTGCATACTGATGCACATGTGACATCGCTCATCTAATTTCTCAGTCTTGTTTTGTCCTTAAAGCTAAAACTCTGAAGGAGATGATAATGGTTGATGATTTTATTTTCTACTGTCAATGCTTTTCTAGCCTTTTGGTCATGGATATCACCAAAGCTAAGCGGTCTAATATCAGAGACGTATTGAGATATTGATAATCAAAGTACGTATGTTTGTAAAGTTAGTTATAATAAAATTAAATTTTGTAGAGATGGTCAGCCATGAAAACGTTTCACTTCGCCAAGCCATGCTCAATGAATTTCACTAAAGTTAAGGATCAAAATAAGTATTGGATGTTATTGCCACTACCTCTGAGCACTTTTAACACTAAAACTATATTCTTGAAAGTGTATGGAACGCCCTATTGTATAATGTTGTGCATTAATCTTCACTATAATTCTGGTACCGAACAATAAATTGTTAAGTTAATATTGGAATTTCATTGTCCGCTCTGTAAAATGAGAGGCATATACTTGCCAAACTGAAAACCCATCAAACAAAAAAATCAATATATTTATGTTTCAAATGGTATGTAAAAAATATGGACATTTTCTACATTATTTTCTGTTAGTTTGTATTGTCATAATATTTATTGATAACTGAATCTTATTTACACATGCCGACTAATATGTAATTCATACAATGGAGCCACAGTTGTATTACTGTGGCAATAGGTCCTCCTAGATATACTGTTTGAAATTTGGAGTTACAGCTGTTAGATTTCTACTCTCAGGAGATGTAAGTAGCGTATGTGATCTAATAAGATTGATTTTAACCGCATTCATGAAAATGTTATCGGAAACACTCATTTTATTTATTTGCTTATCATTAAACGTAGGATTGATTTCGATGTGAATAAACGGAATGAAAGATGAACTAAGAAAAATTACACACACACACACACACACACACACACACACGTACACACACACACACACACACATATATATATATATATATATATATATATATTATATATATATATATGTCTAGAAAAATGTATGTTCAGATTCTGCATAACATAGTGTAAAAGAATATATAACGAGAGATTAACTTTGTCTGTTCGAAGCTAGAGTTGTTTCTTTAATATGTCATCGCCTCGAATTTAAGACCCCGGAGTCTCTGCTTTGTTTTCCAATTCTGTCTTGATTAAAGAGATCTCGAGATCTTCGTTGTGTTTTGGAAATCTTTCATCAAGTCTGATAAGGATGGATGTATGATACTTAGGGCTAAAGCCCAGGCACTGGGGCCAAGAAGGCCATTCAGCACTGAAATGAAGGTTAAATAAGTTGATTTATGGTAAATGAATTAACGAATTAGTGAAAGAAATGATTCATAAAAGTAGATGTGACTAATAAACAAAATAAAAATATGAAGTTTAATGAATATCGTAATACATATTAAAAATAGTTTGATGTCTTTAAAAATCGGTATGATATATAAATAATTATCTAAATGTTATTAAAAAATTTTATACACTTTAAAAAGGAGATGAGAGCAGAAATATCTGCTTCATCTCCCAAGATATTTGAGAGGGAAATATCTTTCCCTTTGGTTAAAATATCTGGGGCAAACCATCAGAATGTGCTCCACTGTTAGTATCTCATCGCAGTAAGTACACACTGGTGGGCTGCTTCCTTCTAAAATAAACTGATGGGTTAAATAAGCTGGAATGACGAATTCTTATTATTATTGGCAAGAAGAGGAGAAGTCCATCTTTCTTGCCATTTACTTAATACATAAGACCTAATAGGATCTTTTAGGCCTGTATGAGGCACTTTCCTGAAGGTTGTTTCTGGCAAAGCGCTAGCAGCTTTTGCTTCCCTGTCTGCAGTCTCGTTTCCGTGAATCCCCAAGTGAGAAGGGACCCAACAGAAAGACTGACTTACGCAGACAATATATAAGAAAATTCGACTCCTGAATTTTTTGGATTAACGGATGAAATCTATTACATATTTTGATAGCTTCTAAAGTGCTTTCAGAATCCGAGTATATGACAAAATTAGTGTCACTACTTTGAAAAACTAAATCTAGGGCATAGACTATGGCTGTTAATTCCGCAGTAAATATTTATGCAAAGTCAGGTAATTTAGCTGTATATGCTGTATCACCAAGGATAACAGCAATCCCAACATCACTATCTGACTTTGATCCATCTGTATAAATCTTCCCATAATTGGCATGGGTAACGTCGTGCTCTAAGAATTTTCCCCTAATCTCTTCTTCAGTACAATTCTTCTTCTTAAATGATTTCTTGCATACTAATGCTTCAGGAATAAGCCATGGAGGATTTACAGGATGTTTTACTTCCAGGACTTTCTGGGATTTGAGATGGTTATCCCTAACACCCTCATTCAGTCGAATTTGGAATGGTTTAGAAGCTCTTGTACCAGAGAAATTCGGCGAGTTTGTTTCCTTAAGTACTTGCAAGGAGGGATTTTAGGGAGCACTTTTCACTCTAGCCACGTATCGCAACCCTAGCTCTTGGCTTCTTAGATCAAGGGGAAGATGATCTGTGTCGACATATATGCTTTCAACAGAAGTTCTAAAAGCCCCTGAGCATATTCTCAACTCCATGTTCTGTACAACATCCAATTCCTTTAGCTTGGTTTTACACAGCGAGTCATATAGCCTCAAAAAGGATTTTTTATCAGCCCCCCAACTAAAACCAGAAACAACCTTTAAAATATTCAAAGATTTTTTCACATTAATCTTTAGGGCATTTATGTGGTTGGCCCATGTTAGTTTGTGGTCAATAACCATCCCCAGAAATTTTACTTCACTTTCATAAGGAATGATAGATCCTCTTAAACTAAGTGTGGGAACTTCTTCCACACACTGGCATCTGGTAAATCTTACTGCAACTGTTTTGGAAGAGGAGAATTTAAAACCATTCTCATCAGCCCACTCAGTAACTGCGTTAATAGACCTTTGCAGATGTTTACATACTGACAATGAATCATATCCTGTGCAGTATATTGCAAGGTCATCAACAAAAAGTGAGCATTTAACAGGAGGCAAGATTTTTTCAACCACACTATTTATTGCCACTGAAAAGAGTGTTACACTTGAAACACTTCCTTGGGGAACTCCTTCCTCCTGCACAAAAGGTTGGGAGAAAGAGTTTCCCACTTTTACCTTAAAAAATCTGTCCGTTAAAAAGGAATATATAAATCTGATCATTCTTCCACATATGCCCATCTTGTGCAATTTTTTCATGATGCCAATTCTCCAGGCAGTGTCATATGCTTTTTCGAGGTCAAAAAATACTCTGATGGTCTGACATTGTTTGGCGAATCCTTGCTGAATTTGGTTGGTCAGCCTCAGCAACCGATCAAGGGTGGAGCGGTTTTTCCTGAAACCAAATTGAAATGGTGATATTAATCCTTTAGTTTCTAAGTGCCAAACTAGTCTAGTATTTATAATTTTCTCCATCAGCTTACACACACAGCTAGTTAGAGCTATTGGTCTATAGCTGGTGGCTAGGGAAGCATCTTTATTAGGCTTTTTAACTGGAACATCTATAGATATTTTCCAGTAGTTGGGTAAAATTCCAGTTTCCCATATATGTTTATAATCTTCAGTAAATATTTTTTGGCATCGTCTGGGAGGTGTTTAAGCATTTCATATATGATTGTATCCTCACCTGGGGTTGTGGATTCACTAGAGGAGAGCGCCTCCCGTAATACTCTCAAAGAAAACCTGTACTTGTATGGTCCAGATTTTCCTGAATCGAATTCCAGAATCATTTCAGAATTCCTAATTTTTTAAAATTTTCGAGAATAATTCTAGGCACTGGAAACTTCAGAAAAGTGTTTTCCTAGCTCATTGGCAACTTCAGTGGGCTCTGTGATCAGTGTCTCATTTATTTTTAATGAGGGTAATGGTGACACAACAAATTTCTCACTCAGTTTCCTTATTTTGAGCCACACCACTTTCAGTGGAGTCTTTGAGTTTATTCCATTAATATAGTAAAGCCAACTTTCTCTTTGGGCTCTCTTATAAAAGCGCCGTTGCTTGGCTAAAGCACGTTTGTAGATTAATTTAGACTGAGGAGAACCACTAGTTTTGCAACGTCTGTAGCACTTCTTAGTAACTTTCCTCAGAATACCACAAGTCTATGAGGTTTGCCTTTTGTTTTGGGAATAGAGCCTTCAGCACTCTTCAGAGTAGATTCAATAAAGTAATCATAAGCATCTACATGAGAATGAAATGACTCAAACTCCCTATCTAGTATGATGCCCTTACTGAATTTATCCCAGTCTGCCTCCTCTACCTTCCACTTTGGTAAAACTTCAGATGGACCATTCACAGCATATTTCAAATGGATCGGGTAATGATCACTCCCATTTAAATTCTCGTTAACAGACCAACTAAAATCAAGGTGGATACTTGTTGAAGAGATACTAAGGTCCAGTGCAGAGAAATGATGATCATGAATGCTGTGGAAAGTCATTGACCCATTATTATATAGGATAACATCATTCCTATCAATAACGTCTTCAATTAATTTCCCTTTACTGTCTAGAAAACGACTTCCCCAAAGGGGGTTGTGGGCATTAAAATCACCTAGGAGAAGTAAAGGAGCTGGAAGTTGGTTAATTAAGGACTGAATATCTTCACTGTTAAAAACAAGATCTGGTGGAAGGTATAAGGAGCAGACTGTTATCCTCTTTTCCAAGATGAATGAAATAGCAACAGCCTGTAGAGTTGTATTTAATTGTATTATGGAGTGCTGCAGAGCTTTATTAACAATAATTGCAGCACCTCCATGGGCCCGACCACCACTTGGGGGAGAGGAGTTAAATATTGAATAATTTAGTCCAGGATTATAAGGAGAGTTACCCAACATTGTCTCCTGCAGGCATATAATCCCTGGATTGAATTCATGTATTAAGACTTTAAGGTCTTCTGCACGGGCTCTGAGACCTTTACAGTTCCACTGAAGGATATCGAACATGAATGTTAAGGTGGTAAAAAGTGCTACTTCCCACCCCTTAGAGGGGAATTACTGTTCCTAGTGTGGAGAGGAAAGTTCTCCTTTATAAGTGACTGTTTGTTTAATCCCTTTTTATTTGAATTGGAATTTAGTTTTTGGCTGATCATATTTTTGGTATTGATTCTGATCAGAATGTCTAACACGATTTGCAGACTCACAAGGTTCATTTATCTTAGGGCGGCAAGACTGATCAGAACTCATATGTTTTTGGGCTGAAACTGCCTTTGGAACCACCTTTCTAGGTGGAGAGATCTCTTCCAAAACGCTGGAACCCCTTTTTTTTTTTTTTTTTTTTTTTTTTTTTTTCTTTTATTTGAGGTTTTTATTTTAAAGCCATCATTATTTGAGGAAGTTTTCCTTGTGCGCTTCTTGGAGGAGAAGGTTAAAAGTATAGCTGCATCCCCTCCAAGTTTTTTTACGTGAGATACACAAGGAGGACATCGATGGAGAATCTCCTCCTCTTCAAAAACATGCAGGTCTTTTGAGTATACTACCCCTTTCAGTGTGTTAAAGAATCTATGCGATGCAATACATTCGATATTTCCACTTTCAGGAGGTTTAAAATTCGATAGCAAAATTGCTTGGGTTTCATTACCAGCTTTTATTAGCAAGTTCTTTCTATAACGCTTCAAGTTTCCAATGGGAATGGAACCTACCTTGCTCTCGATACATTCAGCAGCCTTTATAAAATGTTTTCCTCCCTCCTTGTAGCTAGCAACATGCCATATAGGGGTAGGAAGCGCTCTGGTACATGGGGCTGGTCCATGTTCTTTGTTCTTAGGGATAAAATCAAATGGCTCATCATTTAAATTTTTCACTGAAAATACTTTCGTGCTAAGAACCGAATCATTAAGAATGTGGCCATGGAGTCTTTGTTGTGCCTCACTAGCTTCCAAGGGTGAGGAAAATTTAACAAAAGCAGAAAATGACTGCCAGGGTCTCAGTGTTTGGTTCTGTCTGATAGCCGAGCTCATATCCATCTTCAAGCCAGAAGTCGTTGGATCCAGGGGAGGGAAAACTTTTTCCAAATCCATAGAATAATGTCGGTTCATATTTAGAAGTCCAAAAAGTGCGCACCCAAAATCTAAGAGCCCCGCTGAGACCCCAACAGCTCATCAGAAAGGGAAACCAGGGCAGCCTATAATGCCCAAACTCCCCACCCCAACAAACCGTACAAGCCCACAAAGCGATCCCAGGATACTAAGCACGCACACACCAGACCACCTCACACAAACTGGCTCACCTACACACCCAAAACTGCTTGGTTTTATCAAGAAAGTATCGTGGATCAGTCAGGTATTCACATTCTCCACCAATGGCACAAGTGAGAGTTGATTCCCAATAGTCCACCCCATACCCTACCCTTTTGTGATGGCATCAATATGCTTGCAGTGGCCCAAGTATAAGCCAATCGGCCTGCTGGGAGTTCTGCCCCCACTAATGGGGACAGACTCCCCACTCCAAACACATTGGTGGGCTTCCAGACAGAAGCCAGGAGTCCCATCCCCAAACACCAGGTCCCCCTGGGTTCCGATGGGCTGATCCCTGGAATTTGAATTTATGAAATTTGTGGCCATTTGCAACACACCGGAGCCAAAGGCCATTCAGCGCATATATATCAACTAGATATATTTACTAATACAAGATACACTTCTATAATTAAATCACATTATTAAAATCAAATTCAAATTAAAATACTCAATTAAATATCATAAAACAAATGGATTTCCTTAAGAAATTTAAAAATCTCCTCTGTGGGAGCACCCTCTCCTAAAATATCTGACAAAGAAACCAAACCGACGTCTATGATTAAAATAAAGAGGACAGTCAACAAATATATGCCTCACTGTAATGCCAACGTTACAATTGGAGCATTGAGCAACCTGCCTCTCTGCTCCACTAGTTAAAAGATACCTGTGTGTTAAAAATGTATGCCCTATACGCAGGCGTGTTAAAACTATACTAGATCTTCTATCCATCCCAACAGAAGGTGAACAGGGATGAACAGAAGGTCTGATCGATTTCAGCTTTAAATTACTATTTAAGTTGGACCAGTGATTCCGCCACTTAGTCCTACAAAATGATTTAATAAAAAGTTTAAAATCTTCACAGGGAACCCTCACAGAGTGGGAAGCCCGGGAGGAAGCTGCCTGCTTAGCGGCTGTATCAGCCAGCTCGTTACCACGAATTACTAAACCCTGTTCACACCAAATGCGTCAACTTAATTAAGTAAAGTCTGTACTACTCATTTGCATCTTATTTCCGTGACTGCGGCACAGTAGCTTTTATGAGAATGGGTGCATATTTATTCTCTCGGGAAATGAATGCATTGCAAAGAGTGGCTTTGGCGTCGCAAACGTTCTGAAAAAAGCCAATCTAAAATCTGGGTGCATCATTTGAACATCGGGTATTCAAGAACTGACCTTTTTCTCCTTCAAGGAAATAGTGATGGCCACAGCTAAGAATCAAAATAGATCAATGTGAAATGACGGGTAACAGTGAGTATTTTATATTTAAGACTATCTGTTTATTCATTTCTTTATTTGTTCATTTATTTTTTTTCCAATAACTGATCTCTGCTATCTGTTTATCTGTTACTTTTTTTCTAATGAACACCATAATATTCTTTGGAAGCTCGAATTTCAAGTCACTGGACTCACCAATCATCTCAATAATAATAATAATAATAATAATAATAATAATAATAATAATAATAATAAATATAATAATAGTAATAATAATAATTTTAATAATTAATAATAATCAATAATATAATAATATAGACTATAATAATCATAATAATAATAATAATAATAATAATAACAATAATAATAATATTAATAATAATAATAATAATAATAATGTTAAGAAATCCACAATCATAAATTAGAAATATATATATTTCTATGTAAAAATAAAACAAAGACTTTCGAACACCTGAACGGTGCTCCTCATCAGTGTAACGTTGAAAATGTAATGGAGAGGATAGTTTCCTCCCGAGGAGCATCTAAAAACGTGGGCGGGGCGAGAAAATAACAGCGCATCATCGAAGTGCTGGTTCGTGTGTTAAGTATTCCCAAACTCAACAGGCAGTTGTGCCAACCTCCTCGATCTCCGAACCTGTGAAGTTGCCTCTGCTTGCACTGCATAGGTGCCATAGCCGGAAACATCCACAGGGACGTCGGCTATCTGGAGAGAGAGGGGAAGGGGAAGCAGAGCATCAGGATTCACATGGTCAACGTCAGTTTTACAATTAAAATCTTTTAAGTATTGCTTGGCAATGAAATTGTTTATAAAAAGTCTTCATTGGTAAACGACTTTTTATCATTAGAAGATATTCCCATGTTTATAGCGGCGCCTTCAACTAATCTTCTCACGAGAGAATCGTCGCTTTTAAAAATAATTTGTGTACCATTCCAATTGATTCTGTGGACTAAATTAAAACTATGAGCTACCAAAGCGCTGCCCTTTACATGAAGATCATAGGCCCTTCTGTGTTCCCTTAATCTTACCTCTAATCCCCTACCACTTTCCCCGTAGTAACAACCATTGTAATCATGACAAGGAACCTTGTAAACACCGTTATTTCTCTTGGTACTGTTATTTTTCTTTGTTAGAGCTTTTGCCAAAGTGTTTTTGTAGGTATAAACAATTTCTATGTCTTTTTGGCGCTTATTTATATAATCACCTACTTTTGAGATTTAATCGTCAAAGGGCAATGATACACGTTTCTTGTCTTTCATTTCCTTATCATCTTGATCAATATAAAACTTTTTAGCTCGACTAATAGCGTCAGTAATAAAATGTTCTGGGTACTTTAAGGACCTAAAGGTGTCTACGACATGTTTGAGTTCTCCGTCTATAAATGCGGGGTCGCATATACAAGGGCCCTGAAAACAAAACTCATAATCCTATTCCTTTTAACTTGTTGTGAGTGGTGGGAATAATAATGAATATAATTTTGTTTGTTGGTAGCTTTTCTAAAAACTGAACATTTGAAAGAGTTACTGTTTACATCCCTATGAATTAGTACGTCTTACCATCAACCTCTTTTTCAACTGTAAATTTTATCGAATCGACAACGTTGTTGGCGGTATTCAGCAAGCAGTCTAAAGCTACGCCGTCGCCGTAAAAAAACAATAAATATGTCGTCTACACAGAGCAGGCTTACAGTTGGGGTTACATCTCTCTAATATTTCAACTTCTATGAACTCCATGCACAGGTTGGCTTAAACTGTGACAATGGTGAACCCATAGAAACACCAGCCTTTTGTTGGAAGTATTCATCATTAAAAGTGAAAATGGTACACTCAACACAGATTCTAACCAAGTCTAGAAACTGGTTGCAAGGAAAAGGAAAGCTGATAGTCCCCTCTTCATGTCTCTTCTTTAAATTTTCCAGAACATAGTCAAGAGAACATTTGTAAATAAGGATGTGACATCGAGGCTAATCATCCTACCATCGGTACGGTTAAAACTCCTTAGTCTGTCAATGAAATAGGAAGTGTATATCAAGTGAGCATCAGAGATGGTGATGAGTAATGAACTAAGCGACTTAATTAAACATGAAGCAAGAACACTCTGTGGGGCATTACAAGTGGCAACTATTGGATGCAGGGGAGTACCTACTTTGTGTATTTTAGGCAAACCATAAAAATATGGCCAACTAGGGATTTTTCCAGAGATTTTTGACAAGATAAGCTCTTTATGGGCGAGGTCTTGCAAAGAATTTGCGATCTTTTTAATTTTCCTATTGAAATCCTGCTGCGTTTTTGTAATGGTGGGAGGGTTCATTAATTCTATATAGGTATTAGTGTCGTTTAATAACCGGTAAGCCTTAATCAAGTAATCTTGTTTATTCACAACTACTGTAGAACCTCCATAATATCCTTATCTTTGAAAAGACAAACTAGGGCTTTTCGATGTTGTTTCGGCAAAACCTCAAATCAAATTCCTTTCCAATTAAGTTTTGTCTAAGAATAACACCTTTCAATAAGTTAATATTATATTCTGCGTATTTGAAATTGATAGTTTATGTTGCTGATACCTTGAAGAAAATCTTATTGACTGTTGCCCAAGCAAAACCCAAGATCCAGGTTAAGAATTTCAAATTGTTGATGATTTAAAGGAAAGTCGGAGAGATTGAGAACTTTCGCCACATGTATCTCCCATTTTGAAACATTACAAAGTCTCAGTAATTTTTGTTGCAATTGTTGACCATGTGATAAACCCCTAAGTCTAGCAACCTCACCTGCTCTCTCTCTGGCACCATCAAAACAGTCTGATTGAAGATTTGATTGATTGGGTCTATCAAATCTGGCGTCACAACATCTGGGTAATTGACACGGAAATAAATTAAATAGAAAAAAATTAAATAGAACAAAATTAAATTTTAAATAAATTTCATATAAAAATATCTATAAATATATGTATATAAAAATTTTGTTCACATATAAAAGTTCTTACATAGACGATCAATGTATAATCTAAATCTGGTTGAGGAGGCCTGCCTCCCCCATAAATTTATATAACTGCTCTATATTACAATCCTTTCCAAGAATTGTAGCTAGGATAAAATTACCTACACTGTCACGACCCCAAGACAGGAACCTATGTCTCAAATTCCCCAATCTGGGACATTCAATCAACAAATGTTTCACAGTCAAGGGCACAGTACAGTTCTAGCAAAACGGAGGATTTTCACGAGACATCAAGAACCCATGTGTGAGTCTTGTTTGTCCAATCCTCAATCTGCACAACATCGTTTCTTGTCTCCTTGGCATATATGGATATGACCAAGGAGACACTGATGAAGTGATACTGTGCATTTTTTGATTAGTTAAAATATCCTCCCATTGGTACTGCCAACATTGTTTAATTCTCTGACCTACTAGAGAATACAAATCCCGATATGGTAGTAGGCATCTTGTGGGTTCTGGGGAGCTGACCGCAGACTTTGCAAGTTGGTCAGCTTTCTCATTCCCAGCCACCCCAACATGGGAAGGCACCCAACAGAACTTTATTTCTTTCCCTCTTCTTTTTAGTAAAAGCAGCCATTCCAATATATCTAAAATCAGAGGGTTTAGAGGGTTAAAAGATTCCAGCGACTGAAGAACACTTCTTGAGTCACAATATATAATAAAATTATATTCATTCCGAATTAAAACTACCTTTAAGCCTTTAAATTTCCATATAATTCTGCTGTAAAAATCGATGCAACAGATGATAACCTGCAGCTTCTCTCTACATCAGGGAAGGCTACACCAAAGCCGACGCCAGCATCTGACTTTGAGACATCCGTGAAAACTGCAGTGGAGTCATCATGTTGCAAAAAGTGTTCTAAAAATATTGACCGCATTGCCTCACTGGACAATTCTGTCCTGGTAAAATTAAAATATCTACAAAATTTTACCTCTGGAAAGTTCCAGGGGGGGACTAACTGAATATTTTGCTGTTAAAATCTCGATTCTTGGCATATTTAATTCATGGACAATAAAATTTACTTTAAAAGCGAATGGATGAGGTTGCTTTGGGTGACTTTCATAAAACTGCCAATGCCTTTCATTTCTCATACAAATGCTGGTTAAAGAATTGGGTAGCCTCTGGAATCTATACTAGCTCCGAACCAGCAGACGCTGGTAATGAAGATCCAGTGGCGCCTCATCAGCATCTACAAGCATGCTCTTGGTAGATGATTTAAATGCTCCAGTACACAACCGTATTCCTCCATGATGAATTGAGTTGAGCATTTTAAGGCTATTTGGCTTCGCAGAAGTGTACACCTCACACCCATAACTTAATTTTGAAAAGACCTAGGCTTTATATAATCTCAACATCTGAGTTCGGTCTGCACCCCACGAAGTGTGAGACAGGACTTTCAGCAAATTCATTGCCTTCAAGCATTTTGCCTTAATATATTTCAGATGTGGAATCCAGGTCAGCTTGCTATCAAAAATCAAACCAAGAAACCTTGTTTCACCAACACATAGAATTTTCTGCCTATGGATGAACAGATCTGGATCAGGGTGGATTCCCCTTATACGACAAAAGTGCATAGTTACCGTTTAACTGGCAGAAAATCTAAAACCATTAATCTCAGCTCACTTTACTATATTATCAATCCAGAGCTGAAGGCGGCGTTCAGCCACTACCATCCTTGATGCTGCAAAGGAAATCGATAGGTCAACAACAAAAAGGATATATGTTATAGTATCTGGGGGAATTATTTTAGAAACCCCATTGATTACCAAGGCGAACAAGGTTGCACTTAAAACACTTCCTTGTGGTACTCCTTCTTCTTGATTGAACACATCTGACATTGTTGCTCCAACCTGAACCTGAAATATCCTATTTTAAAAAAAAAAACTTAATAAACAGGGGAAAATTGCCTCTCAGGTTACATTCATAAAGGACCCTCAAAATGCCATATCTCCATGTTGTATCATTAGCCTTCTCTAGATCAAAGAAAACAGTGATGTGATGCTGCTTGTTGGCAAAAGCTTCACATATTGAAGATTCCATTCGTACCAATACATCAGTTGTGGAGTGCAGACTCCGAAAACCACACTGAGCAGGCGACAGATATTTACTCCTTTCCAAGTACCACATCAATCGTGTGTTCACCATTTTTTCCATGATCTTACACAAACAAGATGTCAATGCAACAGGACGATAATTTTCTGTCTTGAATGGATCTTTTCCAGGTTTCACAAATGGCAGTAATTTTAACTTCTCCCAAAGCTTGGGGAAGATATGTTCTCGGTAAATTCTGTTAATTAGGCTTAATATAAAAAGTCTGGTATTTTCAGGGGTATGCTTAATCATTGAATATGTTATATCATCCAGTCCAGGGGCTGATTCATTACATTTATTCAAGGCTGATTCAAATTCTCTAATAGTAAAAGGAGCATTGTATTGCTCATGTCTTAAGGTATTAAAATCAATTTCGACCTGTTCCATTATCCGTCTTTGAGCTCAATAGGGTCTATCATCATTTTTCTTCGCAACATTAGCAAAATGATTAGCAAACTCATTTGCCACTAACTGGGGGTCTGCTACCTCGCAACCACTGATCTTGATAACTGGAGGTTGACAAGGAGTGAACTTGCCTGCTATTTTTCTAACTCTCTTCCAAACTAGAGTCAGAGGATTTTTCGAATTTAGTGAAGATATGAATATTGTTCAAGATTCTTTTCGTGCTTTTTTTTATTTCCATGCGAAAATGAGCTCTCGCTTTTCGAAATTTGTCAAATTAACGTAATTTATTGTTTATTTTCTTAAATCAGCCTTGTACCTTAGTTTTAAGTGTTTTTTCTCTTATATTCAGTTCAGCAGCTTGTATTTTTCTACGTTAACGTAACGTTCAGGTGTTTTGCTCAGTGATTCCTCCTCTTGTTGTGAATTATCTAACTATCGTGTTAACGATTGTTTTATTTTGTTTTCGAGGTGGAATGGAACTGTAGTGTGGTGAGTGGAGGTCGGCCTAAGACAGTTCGGGCCTGTATAAGCTTCTGGACGTATGCTCTTTTGTTAGCAGCATTCTGGAGGGTTATCTTACGCCTTTTGAAGGTTTTCTCCGATGGACCTCCCTTGGAAGTGGTTTTCCGTAGATGTAATGAGCCATCTATGGTGTATGTGCATTGTGGAGTTAGATCACGACTGTGATTTCGCAGGTGATAGTCACTTGCGACTCCTGTACTCCTGTTTCCCTAACTATACAACATGTATATATGTATATAAATAAATATAAATGACCCTTATATAAAGCACAGCAAATCATCATGTTACAAGGAAGTGCACAGGAGTTCACGGAGGTTGCTTCAACCTTCCGACAGCTAAACAGGGGAGCTCACAAATTGTCCAGGTAGATACAGGGGTCGAGTTCGATCCCGAGGGACAACACAGGATAATCTCCTCTTACCTGGCAATTGCCTCCCTACATGCCTCCCCACGAGCCCTTAGCTCTCCTGGACCAGCAGCTAAAGACGGACAAATCAGGGCAGTGGCCAGCGTAACGCCTACTATGTGGCGGGACAGCGACGACCAAGTCTTCCGCCAAATCCTCATGCGGGAAACAGGAGTACAGGAGTCGCAAGTGACTATCACCTGCGAAATCACAGCCGTGATCTAACTCCACAATGCACATACGCCGTAGATGGCTCAGCACATCTACGGAAAACCACTTCCAAGGGAGGTCCGTCGGAGTAAACCTTCAAAAGGCGTAAGATAACTCTCCAGAAGGCTGCTAACAATAAAGCGTACGTCCAGAAGCTTGTACAGGCCCGAACTGTCTTAGGCCGGCCTCCACTCACCGCACTACAAAATAAAACGATAGTTAGGCAATTCATAACAAGAGGAGGAATCACTGAGCAAAACAACTGAACGTTACGTTAACATAGAAAAATATAGCTGCTGAACTGAATATAAGAGAAAAAAAAACTATGGCACAAGGCTGATTTAAGAAAATAAACAATAAATTACGTTAATTTGACAAAATTCAACACGATAATACTCACATTTCCATCTGCAGTATCTGGTGAAGGCAGATCTCATAGTTCTATGAGTTTCCTGGCATTTACGAGTCCACCAGGGAACTGGTCGGTGGACAAATTTGCCCGAAGTCCTAGGTATAGATTGAAGACCAGCTGAGAACATTATTGCATTCAAAAAGTCAAGAGCGTCATCTACACAGGGAAAGTCATCAGCAGAGTCATCTCTTGACCTGTGCTCCTGGAATGTTGACCAATCAGCTTTACCAATGTTCCATTTGGGTAGCCTTGAAGATGGAGGACGTGATGCTACACTCACCACTATTGGAAAATGGTCACTGGTAAATCTATCATTTATAGCTTTCCAGTAATCACTACATATAGATAAATCAATTGCTGATAACGTGCCTGTTTGAACATGAAAATGCATAGACTCCCCCGAGTTGATGATCCTCACATTTTCATCTTCTATGATGGAACCTGAGCACCTTCCTCTTTGATTGGTGACGAGTCACCCCATAGAGGGTTTCTGCTATTCATATCTCCCAAAATAACAAAAGGACGTGGTAACTGTTGAATAAGAGATTTAAATTCATTGATGGGGAAGACTTCGTCAGGTGGTAGATAGAGAGAGCATACTGTATATTTTCTTTGCAAATGGATCTGTACACCTATCACTTGCAATGCTGATTGGATACTAATAGGATTTTGAGGGGTGTCATTTCGAACATATAAAACGACACCACCATGGCTTCCAGTATTTAAATTATAGGTGGAGTGATAGGATGTATACTCTCGTGGGCTGGGGCACATATTATTACCAATCATGGTCTCATGCAGAGCTATACAAACAGGAGACACTTCTATATGAGCAGCCTTAATTCTTCCTATTTCGCTCTTAATCCCTGACAGTTCCACTGGAAAAAAATTAATGAATTTTACTTTCCTTTAGAGGCTGTTACATTAGAGCCTCTTTTAAGAGCTTTCAGCTTACAACCTTGCTCTTTTTTTCTGGAAGGAGACCGATTGTTTAGGGCTGCCTTCCTTTTTAGAGGGTTATCAGTCTCAGGAACAACAGACAAAGCTGGTGTCGACTGAGGAGGGGTGTGAGGATTGGACATTGGTGCATCCTCCAAAGCATTTACAACTGGTACAGCCTCCAGAGAGGTGGAAGTGCCAGGTATACATGACACAGCCTCCACAGAGGAAGGTGTACCAGAAATCACTGGTTCTGCTTCCATAGAAGCAAGGGTGCCAGAAACCACTGGCACCACCTCCAAAGAGGCGAGAGTGCCAGAATCAACTGGCACCACCTCCGAAGAGGCAGGAGTACCAGAAATCACAGGCACGGCCGCCGAGGAGGGAGGAGCACCAGCCATCACTAGCGCAGCCTCCAAAGAGGCAGGAGCACCAGAAATCACTGGTGCAGCCTCCGGAGAGGCAAGAGCACCAGAAATCACTGGCGCAGCCTTCGAAGAGGAAGGAGCGCCAGCAACAATTGGCGCCGCCTCCAAAGAGGCATGGGTATGAGTCGTCACCAGTTTTTTATTTAAATTATCCTTATTAACATTTATATTTCTTTTTCGGTTGGCAGCAAAACTGGAGAAGGATATTCCTGGTCTAACATATTGATTCAATACTCTCTTTTGCCTCTCTAAATGTGATACGTTCTGTTACCCTTAAAGCTTGAATCTCTTTTTCCATGAAGTATACATCACAATTAATTGAAGATGATGGATGATTTTCTCCACAATGTATACATCTGGCTTGTTTATTACATATGCCATGCTCTGGTTCACTGCATTTGACACATGTAGCAGGCTTGCCTTGCAGTTTCTGTCTACAGGACCCTAACATATGTCTGAATTCTTGACGATGGAAACATCTCCTCGGTCTTGGGATATATTGTTTAATCTTGAAATGTAGCTGGGCGGCTTTTACTACAGTAGGTAGAATTAAATGTAATAATTAAATTGGGAAGTGGTACAAAGACTCCACTTACCTTTTTCTTCATTCGCTCAACTCTTATTACACCTTGATCTTTTAATTCCTCTACAAGTTTTTCTTCGGAGTACGTCATCAGTTGGGGAGCATCTATCATTCCCTTGGAGTAATTCCAAAAGGCATGCGCTGTGCATTGTACTTTGACTCCTCCAAGGTGTGATAATATTTTCAGATTTTCAGTTTCTTTTGCTGAGGTAGATTCCACCGTCAGCTTTCCTCTACCTTCATAAGAAATCTTAGGCTCTCAGCCAAAACACTTTACAATATCGCGATAGACATAAAAATTATCGTAACTAGCTTCTTCCAGATTAAAAGTTAAATATTTATCATAAGATTTTTCAAAAATTCCTGGTCCAATTTCATATAAATTTCTGCTCAATTTCCCTTTACTCTGTACTGGAGCATAGGGTTTCAGTGTGATTACACTGGAAGATTTGGCTGTTTTTTCCATAGGAAGATTGTCAAGGGAGGTTCCAGTAGTCATCAACTGTGCCAATTCACTACCATCAAAGGGCCCAGGGGTACTTGAATCTTTATTCGTTTTTTCATAAAGATTAAAGTGAATGAAAAAAAATAAACCTGAAATCCTTAAAAAAATATCATCAGCCTTTAATGCAATTTATTCTTCCACTAATGGCACAAGTGAGAACCGACTCCCAAATGTCCGTGTCCCTACCCCTCCCCACAGGGGATGGTACAACATGATTAGAGAGGCCCAAGTGTAAGCCAAACCCGCTTGATAGGACTGAGAGTATTACCAGAATACAATCATCCCCACCCTAATCACATTATGGGCAAACTGGACAAAATGCCGCGAGAGTCCTATCCGCAAAACTAGACCCCCCTGGAATCCGTGGTCCAGCCCTGCAAAATAGTTCCGACTGATGTCACTCAGGTCCGAACATTATCGGGCAGTTGATGGTCCTGCCATGGTTCCCACTATTTAGCTTCAGATATAAAACCCAGTCACAGCTATGATATCTTTTCTGTTTAACAGGTCCAGTAAATTTCAGCAAAGGTGGAAAATTACGCATAATTACTCAGAAATGCTAGTAAAAAATATTACATGAAGGAGAAGGATGTGGTGAGAATGAAAAAATTGCAGAAAGAAGGAAAAGTTTTTGCTAATTTAGTTGGATCAGCAGTTGGGCCCCAAGGACCAGTGAGAAAGTAACCCCACCAGGCATCAAAGCCCAGCTGCTGGTCCCTAAGCCCCCTACCCACGCCAAGGGGTCAGCATCTAGGGGGTCTGATTGAAGAACTTCTTGCAGGCATCTCAAGGCTTCGCGAAGAGACAGAAATTTCGTTTCCACATCCCAGGAGGCTTGTTGTATGCGGTCCTCAAGATACAGTCTGGCAAACTTGGGGAATTCCTCTCCCCCAAAAGAAGAAAGAAAAATCCTGCCAAAAGACTTAGGAATAACATGTTCCTCCTTTAGGTCCTTTAAGTACCCAGAACATTTTATTACTGACGCAATTAGCGGACCTAAAAAGAAGTTTTATATTGGTCAAGATAATAAGGAAATGAAAGACAAGAAACGTGTATCATTGCTCTTTGACGATGAAATCTCAAAAGTAGGTGATTATATAAATAAGCACCAAAAAGACAGAAATTGTTTATACCTACAAAAACACTTTGGCAAAAGCTCTTACAAAGAACAATAACAGTACCAAGAGAAATAACGGTGTTTACAAGGTTCCTTGTCATGATTGCAATGGTTGTTACTATGGGAAGTGTGGTAGGGGATTAGAGATAAGATTAAGCGAACACAGAAGGGCCTATGATCTTCATGCAAAGGGCAGCGCTTTGGTGGCTCTTAGTTTTAAATTAGACCACAGAATCAATTGGGATGGTACACAAATTATTTTTAAAAGCGACGATTCTCACATGAGAATATTAGTTGATGGCGCCGCTATAAACATAGGAATATCTTTTGAAGATAACAAGTCGTTTACCATTGAAGACTTTTTATAAACAGTTTCATTGCTAAGCAATACTTAAAAGCTTTTAATTGTAAAATTGACGTTGACCATGTGAAACCTGATGCTCTGCTTCCTCTTCCCCTCTCTCTCCAGATAGCCGACGTCCCTGTGGATGTTTCCGCCTATGGCACCTATGCAGTACAAGCAGGAGCAACTTCACAGGTTCGGAGATCGAGGAGGTTGGCACAACTGCCTGTTGAGTCTGGGATTACTTAACACACGAACCAGCACTTCGATGATGGGCTGTTATTTTCTCGCCTCGCCCACCTTTTTAGATGCTCCTCGGGAGGAAACTCTCCTCTCCATTACATTTTCAACGTTTCACTGATGAGGAGCACCGTTCAGGTGTTCGAAAGTCTTTGTTCTATTTTTACATAGAAATATATTTTTAATTTATAATTGTGGGTATTTTTTTAACAATAATAATAATAATAATTAGTTGGGAAAAACTCTCTATCACGAGAGTATATATAAAAGTTCTAAGAGGTCCACAATAATAAAAAATGTTGCGAGTTTGTGTATATTTGAAAACCCTTTACAAAGCTTTCGAACCCTTCCCTGGGTTCATCTTCAGTCCAAATAATAATAATAATAATATACACACATAAAAAAGGGAGGTATAGACCCCCCATTACTTTCTAGCTTTTTCTTATTTTTTCGGGAATGGTCAAGAACAAGACCTCTTGTTGCCCGTCCCAACTGCCCCTAAGAATTCGCACGTCCGTCAACAAGCATCAGGTCAATGAGTAACGAGAATTGTTGGGAATTAATAATTCTCTGACACAAAACTCGCGCGTAACATTGGCCACTTGTTTCTTCAGGGTATGTAGAAGACACCGGATGCCTGATATGATTAAGAAGTTTTCTGTTTTTTATGATTTCGTTAACTTGTTTATCGTCTGTTCTATTTTAGCCTTTTTAGCTTTTCTAAGGGGCCGTTGTAGTCTCAAAGTTGTTTTTGCTAGTATTATTATTATTATTCAGAAGATGACCCTATCCACATGGAACAAGCCCGCCACAGCGGACATTCACTGAAAATTCAAGTTTCCAAAGAATATTCAGCCATTCATTGAAAAGAAGTAATAACAGAAGGTAATGGGAAATACAGAATGAAAAGATCGCTAGTCACACACACACACACAGATTGTTTCATTATCGACTTGTGTTTGTGATGGTTAATTTTTCAAAATCATTTTCACAAACAATTTACAATTGTTAACAAATGTCCCCCTACTCAAATCATTCTTCAATTGAATGCCTGCAGACGTGTTCGTTTGAAACAAGTATGCACACACAAATACAAACACACGCACGCATACACGCAATCAAATCATTATACCATTCTACCATCTTTCTTTGTAACTAGAGTGAATGTCACTTTTAAATTATCACAGGGAATAGCAACGCTGTCAGCTCATAGCGAAACAATGAAATCAAGTTGGAAACCAAGTGTTCATTATGCAGAAATCTTAGGTTAACTTCCAGATCTGTGTTAAAGGTAAATATAATGGGGCAAAGACTCTGCTTGGAGGGAAACTAGATGGTTTTGCAATGACAATGACTCGTACTATTACCCTACAAGGGTGAAGCATGAAAAGGGGTACAGACATAGCCAGTTCTCCCTTATCAGGAAATTATTGTCAGTAGTTTTTAAAAGGTGAATGTGAATAAAGAGAGGTGTTGCTGAGCAGTAGGGAAGATAGAGACAGAATAGCAATAAAAGAAAGAGAGGCTCGATTTAAAACAGGCAGAAAAGTTTAAATACGTAACATCTACTTTTAGCCAAGAGGAAGGATGTGAGGCTGAAGTTGACAGTAGGATAAAAGTTGCATGGGGGAAGTGGAGAAAGGTAGCTGGAGTAGTATGTGATAAAAAAATGCAAATCAAGCTAAAAGTTAAGACATTTAACACAGTGCTAAGGCCAGTATTAATGTATGGAGCAGAAACGTGGGCTCTAAGAAGAAAAGATGAAGTAAAGCTCGAGAGAACAGAGATGAGAATGCTGAGTGGATTACGGGAATATTGCTGATTGAGAGATTACAAAATGATGAAATAAGACAAAGGAAAGGCTTTGTAAAGATTACAGAAGTGTTAAGAGAGTAACGATTGAGATGGTATGGCAGTAGCGGTTCTAAAAATATTTCACACACACAGACACAGACACACACACACACACACACACACACATATATATATATATATATATAATATATATATATATATATATATGTAAGTATTACATAATAAAAATATTGAATGTTATTCCATATATATAAAAAAACTAAAACTAAAGAGGTCAACCAGATTGCTTGCAGGAATGTGATCAGACCAGAGACGATAAAGTAGGCTAAGATGACATGCTGTCACCTGTGGTCCTTCATTTGTTTTGAAAACATTAGTCCAAGCTTCCTGCTTGAGACAACTACCGCAACCTATAATTCAAATGGCCTACGTGACTTTTAATGTGTCATCTGTATGTATGTTCATATGTTCGAGCTACTGTCTGCTTCCTTTATGATTTGTAACTGAGATGGGAGGCAGAATAGAGTTAGCCATCATCATTGGCAGAATAGAGTTAGCCATCATCATTGGCAGACCTGTACATCTTTACCTAAGCTTCATCATGTAGAACAGAATTAGCCATCATCATTGGCAGAAGCGATCAAGCCACCGTCATTAGAAGACCTGTACAATCCTATCTGATCTTCATCATGTAATCTCAGAGAATAGAACTATTTTTTTATACTTCGTGTTTTCTACTAGAACCTCACATCAGAAAGAAGATATCATCATGAGTTTAACACATCGTCGTCATAACGAAAGAAGATACTTACTTCGTTAGTTATCATGGAACCCCAAGACACTCCAATGAGTATGGAAGTGCTTAACCAACCAACTGAGCGTAAGATTATCGCAAGTCTAACATTACCTCATAGGGCGCCTTATTATACAAGGCAACAGCCCTAATATATATATATATATATATATATATATATATATATATTATATATATATATATATATATATATCTAAAGAGGTGAAAAGAGGGGGAATGGCTAATAATATGTTTAAAGTGTGTATAATAATAAAGTCACATAGCTCTACTCGCCTAGAGACAAGGGGTGGTACACTGCAAAGTTCACATGGGAGAGAAAGGTATTTTGCTGAACAAGCAACTTGTCTCAGAGGTCGTTCCCCGTTTGCGAGGCATGTGCATTCGTTTGTACGCGCATTACAGGCCTACTGGTTCAGGGTACTTGTGGAAGACGCATTCTTTGTGCAAAAGAGAGAACAAGCGGTTGCTCGAAGTGTCGGGAGAAAACGCCCATCAAAAAAGGTAAGACAACGTTCTATAAAAAACTTAGAAAAACTGTTACCTTTTGGAAAAGAGAGAGAGTGTGGAAATATTCTCTTTACTTAAATACTTTGAAAAGAGTGGCGTGGGGTGTCTATATAACTATTATCTTTATTACAGATGGGTCCGATTCCATGGTTGATTAGGAACGGGATTCTCTAACTGACGAATACTAGACAATGTGACTTGTTTGGGGTTTGAGAGTGTAACCTTAGTCCGGAGGGTAGAATGTTATCTTATTGGTTTCTTTATGGGTAGATTTGGGTGTTTATGCCATTATGACTTGTTAATCATTTTGTTCTTTGTTATAACCAATTGCTTTGGGAAATAAATGATATTTTTTATATTTACGCAGTCTTAATAAGCCTCGTGACATCTTACAGATAGGGCACCGTTGGCAACAGGTAAGAGTTCCCAGTTTGTTTAGTTTAGGGACAAAGGGGGGCTAACATATATATATATATATATATATATAGTATATATATATATATATATATATATATAACTTGATCACAAAGTATATAAAACGTGATGCTATGTATAAATAAAGATTTTTGCCACAAAGCAAAAAATGAAAAATGAGATAGCGAAGCACTTTCGGTCTAGCAGGACCCTTTACTCAGGCACAACCGATCGTACAGAGGAAAAACATAGTCAAAGTAGGCTTAATATCCAAACTGGCATTACAAGATTAGCAATAAGGTCGATTTCACTCTACAGAAACAAGGAAACGCCTGAAGGCAAGATTAGCGATTTTTTTAGGTAGCCACACCTTGGAGGAGCACATACGTGGTCAACAGATGATTCATCCAGATGAGGTGGGTAGCAAAGATCGTTTCCTATCTTTTTTATGTGTTCTATTTCTTGGTCAAGATATTGTGAACTCGTGATATGCAAAGCACATAGGAACATAGAATAAAAAATTGAAATTTTAATATTAAGATGGTGGCCAGAATAAAAATGTACATATGTTAAATTGTTTGTGGCTTTTCTATAAATAATGAATTTACACTGGAAAGATTCTCTATGTATTAATACATGTAGGAAAGGGATGACATTGTTATTTTCAATTTCAACAGTGAATTTTATGGATGGCACTAAATTATTCAATTTAGACAATAAATCATTTACATCGATACCAACAGGTAAGACTGCTAAGATATCATCTACATATCTGTACCATTTTAAGGGGACAAGTGTGATATTTGGGAGGTGCTGTCTTTCAAAAAATTCCATATATAAGTTTGCAAGGAGAGGTGATAAAGGGTTACCCATGGCCATACCAAATATTTGTCGGTAATATTCTCCATTAAAAATAAATCTGCAATCACAAATGTACAACTTAATCAATGCATATGTGACTAACGGACATAGGCAATTCATGCAATAAAAGTTCATTACTTAAATATTCTAGCACAGGGTCAATAGGGACTTTTGTAAATAAGGAACATACATCAAAACTGACAAAGATATCACTAGGGTTTAGTACAATGTTATTTAATTTTTCCACAAGATCAAGAGAATTCCGGATGTGTGAATTAGATACAGTTCCAAGTAGCGGGTATAACAATTTAGTAAGATATTTATATAGTTTATAAGCAATTGATCCTACAGTAATAATAATTAGGCGCATAGGTTTGTTTTCCTTATGAGTTTTAACTAGGCCATATAAATAAGGTAATGAGGGACACTTTACAGTTAACTGACACAAAAGTTCTTTTTTATCTTTAAGAATTTGTTTGATATTGATATATAAGATTTTTATTACTTGGTCCAACGGATTTTTTTGCGAGTTTTTTGTAAGTTATTTCATCTTCTAGTAAAGTATGCATGAGTGATATGTAGTCAGTTTTGTCCAAAACTACTAAACTATTGGATTTATCAGCCTTAGTAATGTGTAAGTTATTATCATTCTTTACTTCTTTTAAACTTTTTCTGTAGCGAGCGGGGAAGTTATTTTCATGATAGGCATGCATAGCACTATATGTCATGCCTTTGATAATGTCTAAATGATTTTGTGGTAGGTCACAGTATTTTTCAAACTTATATAAAGCTGTCGCTATTGATAAAGCTGAGGGTTTGTTATAAATGAAGAAAGATAACCCGAAGCCTAATGCACGCACTGCATTATCACTTATTTGTTTGCTTGATAAATTCACCACACAATCACTTATAGCATTATTGGTCCAATCACTATTGTCGATAAGGTTGTTTAATTTTCTGTCCAGTTTTCTAATCAAAGTGTCTGTAGTTCTATGAAGTTTTCCATATATTTCTTGCCTTAATGGGTGTTTCCAATCAGCGGGAATCGAGTAGATGAAATTACGTCGGGCTCTTTCCAGTTCTTTAAATTTCTCCCTTAAATTACACCCAACATGGTGACAGTAAAAACTTTATAAGAGAAAATGACAAATGTAAAACCATGAAGAGTCAGGCATATGAGCAGGAACCAAGCATACTTTAGACCAGCAGTCAAGGATGGCTTAAAAAAAAAAAACCTTTTACCTGTAAAGAAGGGTAACATCACGAAGGTTGGGGTTAACGGAATGATTTTACTCAAAGGCATAATTAAAAGAACTGCAAATCTATACAAACTTCTCAAGGGTTAATGTAAGGCTATGATCATACATGAATGCAGTCAAATGCCAACGCTTATTATAACATTTTAACGATGAAGCGTGAGTTTTAAGTAAATACTTTTTAAGACTGCACTACATCACTGAATAGAAACAATACTCATTGATATGATAAGTAGGATCGGGCTACGTTGATCCTACTTATTAAAGCAAGACTACTGTCTCTACTCAGTGATATAGTTTACTCTTAAAAAGTATTTATTTAAAACCAACACTTCATCGCTATAATCCTATTGGGCTTAGCAGCTTCTTAAACAATCCAAAGTGAATTTCTTTGCAATATTCCTTTCCTTGTGTGAAAATAGTTGGCGATTGCAAATACACATTCTTAATAACGAGTTTAGTCTAAAAGATTTAACTTCCTTCCCCATGCAGCGAACTCTTAATGTAGGCTACTTTTTTGGCGCTGAAGATAATCACCAGCTAGCCAAGCACACACCTGGCAATTGTTCAATCACATCGGCCAACCAAAAGAGAGACAGGAGCTTTAATGAAATCGCTCACGGATATCTACCGTCACCTCTAAAAAAGAAAAAAAATAAGAAAAAGAGAAGAAAGAGGCCATTTTAACTCTGATAGACGATACTGTGTAGACTGAATGGCACGACATCCTGACATGAAGATTTTTTAAAATCTGAGAACCAAACTTTGTGGTATCCTAATAATTACAGTATCGACATCTCGTGACTACAGTTTTTTGTTCCTTTCCCAAGAAAGAACAGCGTGCTTAAAGTTTTAGTTGAGAAACCAGGCCGAGAAGTTAAATGATTTCCCTGTCGTTATGTTATTCTTTGCTTCCATGGAGATTCTAAACATAATTATAAACATTTCCGATATGGGGTTGGGGGGTTGGGGCTAAGTATATATTGTAGTATACACTTACTTATATAAGATGTACCATCACACATATAAATGCGTGAGCACACGTTTCTTCACACGTTTCTGTCTTTGCAAATTTTAGTTCAGACCATTTCGGACTTCCAATTTTATTTTAAATGAATTTGGATAACCTTTATGGGACAAAATCGGAGTCTTTGATGGACAAGGTTATCTGGTCAGAGAGTAAAAGATACAAATGCTGCGATATAGTATTACTTTGTAAAGTAATGACCAAAAATTACGATTTCATTATCGAAAATGTTTTGCTGAATCCCACACGGAAAAAACGGCCACGAAAGCTCATAAGATCATATTGTTTCACCAGGTAACCAGAAACTCGCAGGGATTATAATGCAAAATGGTTATCAATAAGAATGTATTTCCTATTGATTAACATTTCTTGTTAAATTTCCAAGAGAAAGACATTAAGGTAAGATAATAAAATAAATCTAAATGTCACGTTTCTGTTTCTTAAACTTCATTTCCCTTTGAAGATGCCGATTCGTTGGTGTTTTATGAATCATCGACATCGCAAATATTCCTCTCCCTTGTTTTAGCTTTCGTTCATTTACTTTTTTTATTTTATTTTCTAAATGCCCATCAAGTTCTGGGTCTAATTCCTTTGCTGTTAAGGCAGAAGCCTTTTCTTTGTTGTCTCATATGAACCTGTCTTCTCTCATTTTCAGCCTCTGTCTCTCTCCTCTCTCTTTCTCTTCAATCATTATATATATATATATATATATATCTATATATATATATATATATATATATGTATATATGTACATATATATATATATATATATATATATATATATATGTATATATATAATCTAATATATATATATATATATATATATAATATATATATATATATATATATATATATATATATATATATCAGGAGACAGAGGAAGGCGACGGCCAGTTGGACACATCAGCGTGAAGGTGGACTATTAGAAACGTTGCAATTCATTACAATTCTTTATTTCCTACGTTTCGTAATATCATTATTACATCTTCAGGGAATCTGTTAAACAATAAATAAAATTAATTTAAAAATACTTAAAAATTTACTTTAAAATTACTCTAAAATTCATTTATTGTTTAACAGATTCCTGAAGATGTAATAATGCTATTACGAAACGTAGGAAATAAAGAATTGTAATGAATTGCAACGTTTCTAATAGTCCACCTTCACGCTGATATATATATATATATATATATATATATATATATATATATATATATGTATATATATATATATACATATATATATATATATATATATATATATATATATATATATATATATATATATACACACACACACACACACACACACACACACACACATATATATAATATATATATATTATATATAATATATATATATAAATATATATATTTTTAATAATTTATAAATATATATATCATATAATATATGTATATATTATATATATATATATATATATATATATATATATATTATATATAATATATATAATATAATACACACACAGCTGTTAATGTTGCATTCAGGATATCAAGATTCACAACAAAAGGTTTTGTTCTAAGCTGCGATTCTATTTTGCCACTGGGCGAGCTCGCATTGTAGGAGAGGACGAACGATTGATCCCAACCTACCACAGACAATCCGAAGGGCCAGGCGTGCTAATTTAACACCCGCACAGAATGCTCGTGTTTCAGTATAACATTTTAAACAATAATTCCTTTTGTTTCACCAGTAGCTTCTGGTTATAGGTCTTTCGTCACCCTTCAATGCTATTTCCGAGTGTCTGCTATGTGGCGATGCCGTTCTGTTTCTGTACGTAGTTGGTGTACCTTTATATATACTCACATACACACTTACAAATGCATATGTATTTATATATAAATATATGCACACATACAAACACACACACACACACAAACATATATAATGTATAACGGAATCACGAAAATTTGGAACGTGATGAATATATAAACAAAGGTAGAAACCACGAAGGAAAGTGAAACGATGGAGTGCTGGCAGATCTTTCGACTCAAAGTCCTTTACTTAGCAGACTGACATATTCTTAATATAATGGGCGTTATATCTGTCTGTACGTCCGTCTGTCATTCAATCACGGCCAAACGGCTGGTTCGACGGGCATGAAACTTGGTAGGGTTGTAGTGGGGACCCCTAAGAAGGTTTATAATTTGGTTTCATCCTACCTCCCCCGCCCAACCAGCCCCCCAACCCTAATAGACGTTACGTCTCCGTCCCGAAAACCGTAACCGAAGTTTCAAGCAAAACATCAGCCTGCACAACAACCGTCGAAGCGAATCCTGGCGCTGAAACGGGCAATCTTACTATGAAATGGGCGTTATGTCTGCTAGTATATATAAAATTCCTACTACTCGTGTTTGGCTGCAATGAGATCAGATGGTTAGATTACAGATTCTTTAAATTTAAAGAGTACATTTACCAAGTACTAGCTTTCGAAGTCATACAGTGTTCCTCATCAGGTACCGTTGAAGGAATATATATATAATATTATATTATATATATTATATATATAGGTATATATAGTATATATAATATATATATATATATTTATATATATAATATATATATATATATATAAAAATTATATAATTAATATATATATATTATGATATATATATATATATATATATATATCTTTTATATATATACAGGGTGGGGCAGAACCAATTGAGCAGTTTTGATGAGATATAACAAAGTAATGGAGGTACATAGAGAAGAAAGTGTATTATTCTCGAGGTTAGCATAACATACCATTTACAATTCTTATGTTCTGAAAATAATGTCAGCAAGATGGCGGCCGTTAGCTGCAACACACTGTTGGAGTCGTTCTCTGAAGTTTTCTACAGCCCGTTCACACATTCTGCGGGGTATGGCGTTAACTTCTTCAATAATCCGCTCCCTTAGCTGTGATGGGGTGTGAGGGCGACTTTTGAATACTCTTTCTTTCAGATGTCCCCAAAGAAAGAAGTCGCAAAAGCTCAAAGCAGGTGACCGCGCAGGCCATCCTAAATCAAAATCACCCCTAAGAGTCACCAGGCGTCTGGGAAACATGTTTCTCAAAACATTGAGTGAAATTCGGGCTGTGTGAGCTGTAGCCCCATCCTGCTGAAACCACGTCCCCCAAGCCTTCATTTTCAATAATCTCTTCCATTCTAGGTTGCATGAAATTTTGCAACATTGCAACATAGCATTCGGCATTCACGGTCACGGTCACTCCGTCCTCCTCAAAGAAGTATGGGCCTATCACTCCAAATTTTGAGATTGCACACCAAACCGTAAGCTTAGGGGAATGTAGTGGTCTTTCCTGGATGATTTGGGGGTTATGTTCAGCCCAATAGCGGAAATTTTGCTTATTTACAGCCCCACAGAGGTGAAAATGTGCTTCATCACTACTGAAGAACGCTGCCTCGGGAACAATCTTTTCAAGCATGTTATCACACAGATTTTGGCGATTGGCAACGTCTGCTTGGTTCAGTTCTTGAGCCATCATCATTTTGTAAGGATGGAAATTCAAATCCGTATGCAGAATCCTCCTCAAACTGCGTGAGGAGATTTGCAAAGCTACAGCATGTCTTCGTGCAGAACGTCTTGGCGACTGGATGATTGCTGCTCTCACCCTCTCGACATTTTCTGGTGTTCTGATGGACCTGCGTCGGCCATGTGTATCTGTTTTTAGTGTGCTACCAGTTGCCTCCAACTGCCTAACCCAGGACCGAATTGTGTTCGCCTGAGGAACAGCATTGTTGCATGGAATATTGAACCGTCGCCGAAAAGATCTCTGCGTTGCAATAACAGATTGATTGTTCTCAAAATATGCGCACACAGCAAAACCACGATGTACTCCCGTCCACACCATGTTGGCTACTGAAATGGGGATGTCTGAGGAGGGCAACAACATCACCCTCCTCTCCACTCCCCTCCCATCCCCTCGAGCATTGACTCTTGTAAACTGCTCAATTGGTTCTGCCCCACCCTGTATATATATATATATATATATATATTATATATATATATATATATATATATATATATATATATATATATATATATGTATATATATATATATATATAAATATATATATATATATATATATATATATTGTTACATTTAGATATCGCCTCGCCTCCTTGTGGTTTCAAATTTACTATATTTGCTAGACGAGCAGCCATTTTAACCCCACACTTTTACGAATTGGGAGATCGGCATGTCCGTTCTGTCTTAAAGATGGGGGGAAATAATCCATTAACGACTAGAGATCTAGTGTAGGATAAGAAGGGCAGGTCCTTAGGGGTTATATGGGCTGCTGGGTAGGCTTTAGGTAGTCCTAGTTTTAGACCTCTTTTCCCACAAATCGTTTCATCACTAGTGTGTTCTATTCACCATAAAACTTATTCAAAAGCAATTCTTTCACCAAAACTTAACGTAAGGAAATCATTTATTGCCAATTGCGTCATATTAAAACTAAAATAATTAGTTCAAATAAATACAAAGGAGTTTGTCATTTATAATTTTTTCCACTCCCAGAGAGAGAGAGAGAGAGAGAGAGAGAGAGAGAGAGAGAGAGAGAGCCCATTATTCAAAAAGCCAAGAAAACTAGCTTTATACACTGAGCGTGAAACGTATGCGCCTGTGTCAATTGCAGTCTTGCAACCGATATTTCATTTACTGAGTACTTTAGCCAAGGACTGAGCACTTTTTAATTTACTGCTACCTGTCATTGCCCGAGTTGTCTAATTCACTTTTTATTACAAAAGATTTGCATATACTGCAAGCACCAACTGCACATAGAGTGCCAACGCAACCTCATTTCTTCCATACAAGGAAGCCGCTACCAGTCTAGGACTGGCCACCACCAGTGCACGTCAGGCCCTACCATTTTACAGTGCCACTAATTCGTGGCACTGTCCATCGACTGGCTGTTGAAGTACTCCCCCTTTTACTTTCTCTCCTCCACCGTTACACTCTGCCACGAACAGAGTGCCATTTCCTTTCAGTATATCTGAGTATACTGCCTTAGTGTCGTCCCATGAGACACACCAGCACGCTACCACTGCATTCAAGGAGCTGCTATACTAGCACTCTACTAGTGCTGTCCAAGGAACACCTCCATGAGTGCCGCAATACCAGCACTAGTGACGCCGCCATAAGTGCCGTGCACCTGTACAGGACGTACAGGTAGCCATTCAACTGCGTATCCGCCATTACAGAACGCCCATTCACAAGTGTTTCCGTGCGTAAGAATGCCCATTCACAAGTAGTTCCGTGCGTAAGGATTCTTATCCTTCCGGATCACTCAACAAAGGAACGCCTCCATAAGTGCCGTGCACCTGTATAGAACATACAGGCTGCCCATTCCATTGAGTATCCCCAAGTTAGGAACACCCATCAGTGTAACCTCTGCACCGCACATTCCATTATATTTTCTCACCTCATTAGATGGTGCCATTCAAGAAGTGCCACCAATTTACGGGACACTTCCCAAGTGCCACAGAACACCCAGTCTTCTCAGACATTTTTCATTACCTCATTTGCAGAACCCATTTCTAGGTGAGTGCCACCTTACCGAATGGGCACTCCCATCCAGTACTATTCCTGGCCCTCTTTTTAATTTATCTGACTGAGCCTCTACTGAACAGCCTAAGGGACATGTCTTCCCCTGCTTCCAGACCCCAGACCATGAGCTGGATTACTGGTAAGAGGTGGTTGCAGAGGTTCTGCACCACTTGTTGTGTGCGTGGGCATGCTGTGGATTCTGACCAGTGCCCAAGTCGTCCCTACCTTGGGACGAGAGTTTCCAGGGTGAACTTCTCCAAGGTTTCCATGTAGCCCTTCCTGATGAAGCGTCTCCTACAGCCTATCGGTGGGTACATGTCATGGCTGATGCCAAAGCCAAGGTCTCCCTGATTTCAAGAAAGGCATTGCCTAAGGGTGCCAAAATCCAGAAGGACAAAGGAATTCAGTTTGAATGGATAAATGGCAACCTCTATTCTGTTCCCTCAGTCCTTCTGAAGGTACAAATGCCCTTATTGGACCAGGAGACCAGGGAAATCGCATTGTGACACCTAGGAGTAGTGGACAAATTCCATGACGTTTATCAGGTCATAATGGGCCGAGATCTCCTGAAACCATATCTCCCCTGGACGCAGTCCCCACTACCAGAGGCACCGGACCCATGCAGCTTACCAAATAACCATACCTCAGTTTTGGATTCAGAGGCTAGTGCCTCCGATGTCACTGACATCATTTCTATTCATAAGCCTGGTATTGATCCAGTGTCAGAGCCAGAAGTTCCTGCCGCCGCATCCTACCAGCCTCTTACCACTTCACCGCCTGCCTCCTCCATCTCAGAAGAGGTAAGGCCACCAGTTAACACTGGACTTGCTCCCGAGGGTGACTCAAATGAGGAACCATTAACCTCCCCACATCTAATCACTGCCAGAGAGGACTCCTCACCTGTCCAAAACACACCTCAAGCCTAAGTGACCCCACAGATTAGCAAACTGTGGGGCCATCTAAGCCCTATCATCCAGTGCCAAGGAAGAAGTTCTGGAAAAAGTTCTGTCGAGACTGTGGCCGGAAGGGTCACATGTCTGCAAATTACGGAGGATGTGTCAATCACAATATCCCTGCCATTGTTATGGCTGTTACCAATTACTCTTCATTGGGACCCCCGGCTAAGGGCCCTATCACTGTCACACCCCTCCAAACCATTATCTGCCAAGCCACGTCGGGGCTACCGTCGATAGACGGCAACTAATCCCAATTGAAGGCATCAACCACATTAAGCTGATCCTTCCCACTGTCCAACTGAGAGTCATAAGACCTCACTTTTCAAGAATATGTACCCTGCCGTAACAAGCTACATTCCAGGAGGTTACGACCTCCTCCTAGAGCAAGGCTTGAAGTCCCCTCCTCATTCCCAAAATCCTAGGGGTCCTAACCCCACGACCAACTACTCCAAAGCAAGGAGCCATCCAAGACCTACTTCCTCCCGGAAGTACGGCCACAAACAGTCTCCCCCTTCACCAAGGAAGGAGATTGATCATTCCCAGTTCTGCTGCAAAACCTGCAACGTAATAGGGCACTCCACTAATTTGGCCTGGGTGCCCTAGCAAGCTACACTGTCCGTCCTCAAAAAGACTCAGCCTTCCACAAGAGGCAGGAAACCCTGTCTCCCATCAGCACGGGCCCACCGAGAGGTATGGCACCTCTGGTACCCATCCCAGGTACACCTGATGTCGATTCTCTGCCAGTGCCACATGGCAGCACTGAGCAGTGCCAGCCCCATCCAGCCTGGATGTAGAGCCACTACAAACACTAACCTCTGCGCCTGGCCCCGAGCTAGTGCTGGTGCCCGAAATTAACCTAACCAAGGATCCTCCAGCAGGCATGGAGCTTAAAACAGCCCATTGCCACTCTCCAACCCTAGACGCTTCTTCCTCATCACCTCTGTCGGCCGATGATGAACCTCCGGCAGACCTCACCATTACATCTTCTCTGGACGACCAGGAACTGGCTGACCAGGAGTCAGCATGGAGTCCTACCCTTACGACGGCTGTCGCGGCAGCCGGAGTGAGGGCCTCCCCTGCAGTAGGTTTTACCTCTATGACGGTTAGTGAGTGCCTCCCCTGCAGTAGGTTTTACCTCTATGACGGTTGCTGCAGATGCCGAAGTAGGGTGTTCACCTGTAGTCCCTAGGGCTACCACTGCCTCTGCTCCTGACGGCGTTTCTGGCCTTTCCCCAGAGTTGGTGCCTCCATCACCTCCTAGGACTGGTGTAGCCAGGCCCTGCAGGAATAAGAAGAAGAAGAAGGGATGCAAAGTCACTAATTAACCAAAGAGCCACATGCTCTCCTTGGCACCTGTGCCCTAGGTACAGTGTCACATTCATTTGCAGAGTGATCCTGGTACCTACCCAGAGAAGGTAGCCAGCCTGATCTTTGCCAGTAGACTAACCCTCTAACCCCTAGAACTTGTATTACTAACCCTCACCTAAATGTCATAATTAACTCATTAAAATTCCATCCTGGTACACTACTAATCACTCATCACCCTCACGCATCAATACCCCATCTTATGTATTTTAACAATTTAGGCTGCTGGGTAGGCTTTAGGTAGTCCTAGCTTTAGACCTCTTTTCCCACAAACCCACTGGCTGTGTTTTGCATCTTTCCAGACAATGCCACAGGCTGTGCTTTGAACCAAGATCCCCTGTGAATGCCCTGAATTCGTCCTCAGTCGACTCCAGTTCCTATAGTGGACAGATGTGTTCACCTCTGACTTGTCGTCAGCCTTTTGTTCATCATCACTGGTTGGAGCCCTCATCAGACATCACGCTACATGCGCAAGCCACTAAAGTACGTCTCGAAAGTGCAAATTCCAACCAGCCCCTATTTCTCCAAGACGAATCTTGCTATTTTAATTTTCTAATTTCCATTTTCTCACTCCTCTAACAAACATCCTTTGTCAACCATTGTAGCACATGCCACCCGTGACCTTGTCCAAGATTAAGATCTTCATTGAGCATTTCATTTAAGCACTAGAGTTCCTCCCCTTGTGTGTGAATAAAGATAAACACCCTCCATAGTGCATTAGCTGTAATACTGTGCAAGAAGTCTTTGTTTTTATGTTGTGCGTTATTTGGGAATTCATTTCAAGATTGCCCCTGCAAGCGCTGTCATTACCTGAGAACAGAAATTTTGAAACCAGCTTTGCAGTAGATGTTGAATTAGGCCATTTTTTCATATTGGGAATAAGAGCAATTCAGACATTATACGGCGCTCCTTCCACGTGGCCCATGTGCTGTCGGCCAAAAAACTCGTGGCAGATTTTCATAATTTTTCGTTCACCTGCCTGACGCACGATTCATGCC
>NC_087215.1:19758895-19798895 GCF_015104395.2 Macrobrachium nipponense | reverse complement strand
TGACTGCTACCGCCGGTATATTAACTTGAACATCAGCAAGACCCACATCAGTTCGCCAAGAGGCTGCTCTACTCCAAAACATCTCCACAAGCAGATATGGATAATTCCACCAGCAACAGCAGCGATGAAACTACAAGTGACAGCTCCACTGAAATTTCTTTGCGCGGGCATATATATATATATATATATATATTAATATAATATATATAGATCTATATATATATATATATATATATAGGCACCAAAGGCTCAGACTAGCCAGAGGACTGCAGAGTCTGCTGTCAATGTAGAAAGAAGAGGAGCGAACAGGGGTGGAAACAGACCCGACCCAGAACGATCTTTAACAGGAGGTGCAGCAGGGAGCGTCACTCTCCAGGATGGTGAGAAAAATTCTTTTTATTTAGAAGTTTGTCAAGATGTGACACGCTGTTAAAAGAAAAAAAAATGAACAATGTCACCACCCCATTTACATATAAAACAACCAGTTTATTTTGATTAAATTCTCTACTTTTTATTCCTATTTTTTGCAGGTTCTACCGTGAACGCTGTAACAGCACTACCGAATGGGGCTAAATGCAAGGGAAACATTGTTGAGAGGAGGTCGCTGTCAAGTATGAGGTGCCAAACAACAGCAGACACTGCTTAAAAGGGAAGGAGAGGAGGCCAACCGAATTGTGTACTATCACTTATTCAACTGCAGTAGGAACGCACATTGATGTGACAACGGCGCTCAGAATCAACAGAACACAGCTCGCCGAGGATGTCTTGCGAACACTCCCAGAGAGGGGTATAAATTCTGTCATGTTATGCCTGTGCATCATCATCACCAGGCAGAGAATGGTGGGTGGCAGTGGTACCACCCATGAAATGGGTTCTTTTTATGTTAATACGCCACCTGTGCTAACATGTCAAAACTCGCTCCATACAATGAAGGTCATAAATATCTGCTATTCTTCATCGACCAATTTTCAAGGTATTTACAGATCCTCCCTCTGAAAAAAAAAACGGTGTCACAGTGCGCAATGCTCTGAAAGTGCTTCCAGAATCTAGCAATTTTTCAGGCATGTCCCATCTGAACAGCAACAAAGGTAGGGAATATTATAACAAACATGTGAGGAAATATCTAAAAAGTAGGAAGGTCTTGTTATATAGCGTCTACTTGCGGGAAATTAAAGTTTCTATAGCTGAAAGGGTAATAAGAACCATTAAAAACTGAATATACAGATACCTTACACACAAGAACACATTGAAATATATCAACGTTCCGCAGGACATAGTCGAAAGCTATAACAACTCAACACACAAGTTTAGGGAATGGGCAGACACCCAAGGAGGTGCATGTGATGAAGACTAAACCGGACATTCGAAGTCAGTTCTCGAGAATGTATAAAAACGCCTTTCCAACAATGGGTCGCATCAGTTCAACCTTGAACGGTGGAGACACCGTACGCATAGCTGGCGAAAACCGGAACGCTGCTTTCAGGTGAAGTTACACAGTTCAAAACACTCTGGAAATTTTTAAAATCAAGAAGCTTGTCACTGCAAAATCCCACAGTTTACATCTTAGAAGATTTAGCGTGAGAAGAAATAAAAGGTACATTCTACAGAAGAATTAATACCTACCGAATTGCCTGAAACCTATGACATTGCCATCTTAGGGAGTAGGAGGAGAGGCAACAGAACGCAATATTATGTTAATTGGAAGGCTTATCCTGCTCAATTTAATTCGTAGGTCGAGGAATCCCAAATTGTGCGGACATGAGTTGTAAAGAGGAAGCTTTAATATGTAAAAACAAAGATTTTATTTTATTCATCTCCTGTTTGTCCCCCTCCGAGAGGAGTAGAGTAATTCCCACATTAAGCAGAAGGTTTATCGCTACCATATCCGAAATATTTCGACATTTTCTTCGCAGTAATCTAACCAGAGAAACAACCCTCATTGAAAAGCCCAGAAGGTGTAAGAGGGAAATCTGTCAAGTATCCTTGAAAATGACAATGTTAGCGCGGAAGAAAAACACGAAGAGTTGCAAAGGGGGCGCTATTCTGTCCATATTACTTCCTTTACCAGCCACTTTGATAGGAAGTCTTTTTAAATAGGAAAATAAATAAAAATGAAGTAGTTCTATGTTATACCGGCCATCATGTATGAGAGGTCAACAAAAGGTCGGGAAACTTGTGGTAACAGCGTTGGCAATAACAACAACAACAACGTTAATAACCATAGCGTCAATAGTGACTACAATAGCAATAATAATAACGTTAACGGCATCAATGCAGGCGGTGAAGACAGTAGTGGTGGAGGTAGGGTAAACACAGGTGCGGGTGATGCATACATTCCTCTTAACCTGCAGAGAAATGCAAATTTTCCCATGAATGCTAAAACATTAACACCTCCACCTCCTTTATTGCCTGTTGGGGATGACCGCGCGAAGAAGAAGGGAGAACCGCTAATTTTGAATGTGCTCAACCGCGAAGTTACCCGCAAAAGAGTAAATCCTGACCTGACTAGTGTTATTCCTATATTGTTCAAAGATCATCAGATACCGTATGTAACATCCCTAGTTAATCATCTGCAAAATTCAGGCGTGATTGAATGGAATGAAGAAGGAGACCTGTCCCACCCGCTTAACGGATATAACATTTTAGATGTGGCAAGAGAATTTCAAGTGAATAAGAGGACGGATGATAGCAACATACCCAGTTATAATTATTTAATCGAACATGGAGGTATTAGTGAACGGATGGTGAGAAATACCGCCATAAAAATCAGATAGAAGCATGGCACAATTCGGTTAAAAAAGGAGGTAGCAGAACAATGAAGAACAGGGTAGCAAAGAAAAAGGGGGATGTTTGGCTTCCGTATTGATGAATCACAAAATTATCAGAGGTGGACTGTTCATTCCTGTGGGTGTGATAAACATTCGAAGGGGGAGCAGTTGTATCGGCATATCACAAAATTATCAAAGATGAACCTGTTCAATTGTGTGGGCACAATAAAATTTCGAAGGGGGAGGGGGGGCAGAGCTTAGCATGAATCACGGCGATGGCGAGGAGAGGATGTGGAAACCCCGGCAAGTTTAAGAGTGCATTAGCGTATTTAGGCTCACTGAGTGTTGATGTTTACACTCCAATTCACTGTTCGAGATGGCTTTTTCACCCTGCAAGCTGGTTTTGGGGAGCTTATCCAAGACCAAGCTCAAGAAGGAGTGTTGCCTGGTTGTAGCCACTAACTGTGTAACATGTCGAAATTATGGATTAGCTGAAGACATCGTGAGGGTTTACTCCTACGCTGACATCACGGATCACCGTTACAACAGAGCCGGGACTAGTTACGCTTCACTCCATCACCGTGGAGCGATACGAGAGAAATGAGATACAATCACTTGTATTCAGTGTTGAAGAGTTTAAAAATTCAATTTAAAAAAGTATTGTTTGAAGATGTGAAATATTTCCTATTCCCCGCAGGGATAGGACAAAGCGGTCGTGTGAACTGTCTCGTTAAACCAATACCTACCTGTGATTATCTCCTTTGGCGAGGAGATGAAACACCATGGAAAGGTCATATGTTTAGTTGTCAAGGAATCGGTTTCATCCTTCATGGAAGTGAAGTTTGTTAGATATGCGCGGTTGAAGGATTCATTTTCCAAATAGAGACGTTTAGAAGTGATGGACACAGAGAAATTAAGCCTTGGGGTTGAACTAAGCGTAGCTGTGAGACCCTCTTATAAAAAAAAAGAAAAAAAGTTTGCCAACCTGTATATGTACATGTGTATGTATGTATGTTCCATTATTTTGTATAATAAATACAATTAATTTTTTCATACTTTTATTCATCCCTTCTAAGCTGTGTGGTATATATGACCTCAATAATGTGTATTACCAGCATTGTGTGTTCAGCATGTGTAGCGATCACATCATATATGTGAATAGCGGGGTGTGCCTAGATTTATTACCTGGAAACCAACCGTGTAAATTTATAAACAGGTTGGCCACTCCCATAGCTCTATCCGATGTAGAACATGAATTAAGTGTCCCAGGGGTTACACTCCCAAACGAATACTACGCCGTCACACCAGAAGATGACGATTCACACTTCAGTTTAAAGTCACCTTTAATCAGAGTTCGACAACTCGCTCATATGCTTTCACGTATGTTCCTGCAGTTGGCTTATTAGCAGGGGATATGAATAGAGTGATTAGAGCACTCAATACAGACATTACAGAACAACTGGAAACGTTTTACGGTGCATACATTCGGGGTGTTATGCGTAGGGATGGGTTATTTTCATGGGATGATGATTTGAAGAGGATGAGCCTCACACACATGAATGCTGAGGTTGCGAAAGTAGTTGTTTCAGTTGTAAAGTTTAGTGATAGGGCTGCACGTTTATTGGGATTTAACATAGGACTGCAATACATGATTTATGGTGTGGGGGTGTTGAGATCTCATCGCTCCAAAACTCCCTATCTCGATGATCACAGTATCAATTACATTTACTTATATTCCAACATTATTCAACCCTCACCGCTGGGTTATAAAACGGTAAATATCCTAGACTGTTTCACGTTGGAATGTGGATAGGGTAGAGGTTCGCATAACGCAGTTTATAAACCTTTAAATATAAATGTGGTAGATTACATTTCCATTGGTGTGATGAATCAGAAGGGGGAGGATATTAAGTTTATTGAAGGTAAAAGTGTGTCATGCACCCTTCATATAAGACCTAGATGAGCGAAATTATGTGCAGTACTTCACCAGTATGAAGGGTGAACACATTATAAATGTGAGCAGTCTAGGGTGCTTGGACAAGTACATGAATAACTCAGCGCCCACGTTTGTGAATAGGTTACCCGCTCCTATATTCCTACCGAATGGAAGCGAATATGAAGTGGGTCTAGCTTCGATCATGTTTCCCGGAGTTTATTATGCTGTATTATCAAGAGATGAAGAATTCTCCCTCCAGATTGTTACTAAACGCAGTAAAAATAATAAGCACACCTATATCTATAGACCAACGACGGCTGTGTTAGCGGAGGACATGAAAAGACTGGTGAGGGAGGGCGCTTAAAAAGGATATTTTTGAACATTTAAAAGTATATTTTGACAGCGAATACAAAAACGTTTTCAACAGTAACGATGTATTTGGTTGGGATGAAGACAGCAGGAGAATTATTATCCCTCATGTAAAGAGAGGGAAGATTGGGGTGGGGGACATTAAAAGTGTGTCCGTCAAATTCAGTAATAGAGCGGCCAGATTGCTGGGTTTTGAAATAATACAGCATACGAAGTTTACGGCATTAATGCGGTGAATGCGCATCTCTTGGTTGATTCCTTACCCGATAATTGCTGTGTAGAGTATATGTATGGGTACACCGATCCGATATTGTTCAACCGACTGTTTTTTGGGGGAAACTAGTAAATATATTGGATTGTTTTACATTAGAGAGCGGCAAAGGGAAGGGGATACACAATACAATATACAAAGCGCTGAACACAAATATTCTAGAGCAGATTCCAATCATCATCACCAACCAGAATGGAAGGCGCATTCATTTCAATAACGACTTGAGCGTCACCTGTGTGCTTCATATAAGGCCCAGATAGGGAGGTATGTATAAAACCTACATTCTTTTCCACCTTTACGTTATTCACTTTCGTGAGCTCATGTAATTAAGAACGCTCAAACGAGCGCTCTGCATATTCAAGGGAGGGATTAAAGGTTATTTTTTTAACAGGTATGAGGGTCATATTCACCACACCCTCAGAGGAAGAATTTAAAACGTTGTTCTTGTCTGAACCCTTAAGAAAGGGAGCGGGTCTAGAAAACATTTCGGTCTTCTATCCGAGTCATAGAAGAGGTGGTGTATTTTCAGCCATTGCACGCAGGGTACTCCCTTTTCTGTTCAATGCTGCTAAACCTTCGGTTAAAGAGTTTGGTAGATCAGTGCTTTCAGATGTAGTGAAAAATCAGCGGCCCCTGAGGGAATCTTTAAAAAGGCATGGAGTGACAGCTCTCAAAAGTATGGGTAGACGCATTCTAATGCTGGGGTCACACATTCACGTATCACAACGGCATATGCCCACATATGTGGATCGTGGGCATCATTGCGGTGAAATGACCTTGAACAGCTGGTAAACAGGACACGGGCTAACGGACGTAAAGCCAGCACTGTAAATTGCGCCGCAAATGTACGCGCAAAGAAAGCAAGATCGGACGTCTACCTGGAACTTAAGCCGATAGTGTAATGTTCTATGTATGTCAACTTCACGTCATTACCACACCCACTGTTGTGGGGCTGTAGGGTACAAAATGGCCGGCCTGTAAACAGAGCAGACTGTAAAGTGATGGAACATATATGAGAGAATGTAAAAATATTGCATTCTGAAAATCCAGGTTGTAAATTCACTTAGGTAGAATTCTGCATGTACTGTAAAATATTGTATATTTTCATCAAATGAAAAAAATTAAGTCAGACATTATAATATACATACCATTGGCAGTCCCAACATCTTGGGCTTCTTCTGACGGACGATATGGGGCTTGAGGAAGTAGAATATGTTCAATATCCACTTCTCCCTGTCTGTCAGTCGTCTTCTGTGTCGCTGTCATCACTGTAGCCCATCCAACTCCGACTCCTGTAGGTGGAAGATGACATTTTCTCGACCTGAGTGTCTTCAGGAGTGGTTGTATGAGTTTTCTCCGGGCCAAAAGAAGGTCCTGCAAGATGTGACGTTGATGGTCCCTTCTTTGGTCGTTTTAGGAGGTTCGGCATCTTGAAGGGCGTTGTGGGGAGTACTTGGAGGAAACTGCTGGTCTCGGGAGACGGAAATAAGTATAGCTTTGGAATTATACATCACAGTGGTTAGTGGCGGTGCTCAGCTGCCGGAAGATGTACATGTTGCAATTGTTAACGGTATAAGTAATACGCTTTTTAAATCCTTTTCTGTGTTCTTGAACGAAAAGTTGGTGAATTGTGTCCTGTTTTTAACTATCAATCATACAAAAAAATGCTCAAGAGCATGAAAACCAGCGTGTTACCGACTTTTGGTATGAGTGGGTTTTTCCACGATGATTTTCACGCCATGCATGGTGTTACACAAACCTATACAGCTACTTCTTTCAGACAGATGAGTAGGTGGGAAACTCGGGTGATGAGCTCCGTTAAGACAAGAGGAGATCACACATACTTTCCACTCCTTATAGATCTAGGAGAGTATAGACATGTATTTGTTGGATTCCGTGGATTTGATGGGGGCCCACACCGACGCTCACTTAAACGATCTGAATATAAAAAAGCTAAGTTGTGGATTGATTGGGTTACCCCCCATTATAACGCCATGTCCGCTTTCAGCGCAGCTCTAACGGTTACCCCTATACAATATATTATATTTGATAAGACTTTATATAAAATATATGTTACTGGGCAGAATGAGGATTCCATTTTAATAGATCAACCTTTCAACACCTGTATACCTGACAAGATTCCTTTAGCTATGATTGGTATGCAAACGTTTTCAGGGAATTACGCGGCCAATAGTTTGTACTTTGGCACATACGACTTGAAGAGCGTGCACATCACTGTTTATGGGAATACATTGTATAATATCAACTGTCATTTTTCTAATACTGTCACGCAATTGTTTTACGAGACGCAGAAGTCAATAGGAGGTGGTCATGACAACCTCATCACCTACGACAGTTTTAAAAACGGAAGGGCGTCTATTGTTTTAGCTTCGTCACGGAAGAGGTTGAAGATTTAATGCCGGTTGAAATTTCAGCTCGTTTGAGAACATCTATAAAGCTGGAAACAGTCGTGCCTCATCCTTGCATGATTTTACTGTTCGGAGATACCAAGAGTATTTTAACAATTGATTCGGATAGAGCGCTTCAGTGTAATGGCCGCGTAATTCCCTGAAAACGTTTGCATACCAATCATAGCTAAAGGAATCTTTTCAGGTATACAGAAATTGCAACTGCTTTACAAGGTTCGCTAGGGAGTGTTATTAAATATTTAGGTGTGTTCGCTTCGGAAGAAGTGGGCACGTTCATAATACCTGCTAATAAGGATAAACCGTTAGTTTTTATATCTAATACTCTGCCTTCAACTTCTAGTATCGATGTTGTTGGACACTGGGTGTGTTTTCATACTGACTGTTCAGCTGGAGATACAATCATCTTTTTTGACCGTTATGGTATAAACCCTAAAATTTATTCAGGCAGTTTCTCGACTTTTCTCCGCGCAAATTCGGGATTTGCCCTTCGCCAGTCCGTAAGGCAGATACAGCCAGATAATTCTTACAAGCGCGGTCTTTACACTGTTTTCTTCGTTCACTGTACGAGTCATAGATGGTTGGAACCGGTTTTGTCATTAATGAACGTTGTCTTCTCACCGTCATCTGGAAAGTCATGACAGGTGGGTGACGGAAAACTATTTCAAGTATTTCAAAAGGGAGAAATGTTCTCATTGGAGTTCTGGCGGTAAATGGGCTGTCACATACAAGGAGTGTATGCATTCATTAAATAAAAGGTAATAATCGTTTTTAGGTGTTGTTAATATACATCATATAATTATTTTTTATTTCATGCAAGCGTCCTTTTCTTCTAAGTCCCATTATTTCTCTTCCTAGGATGAGTGGGAGAGGAGGGGCTATTCCGCACGGGGAACAGGCAGAGGATGTACGTCAAGCGGTACAAGATAAAGAATCTAGAAGATTGTGGTTTTTTATTGTAAAATTGTTAAGCAGTTTGAGGTTGGTGATAAGGAGTCGTGGCGGTATTGTTTTTGTATGCGTCTCGGGAGAAACGCGTGAATCTGACACTTGTTAATGTGTACCGGTTTATGTAATAAAAATATGTGAATAGTCATAATTGGCTTTTATTACCCTCATTCTTTATTGTTCAACCTTCCATAGAGTTTCATTATGTTAGGTTATGGAGTTTAGAAATCTTTTCGCATTCATACTATCGCTTGAAATGACATATTGTGCACCTGGCAGTGAGTGACAAAGAAACGGTGACTGTTGCGGGTGCTTATCAACGTACATGAGGTTAAAATAAAGGCAAGCTTATGGGGTTTATCGCCTGTGAGCCGAATTTGGGGTCGGGTGTTGAGGTTGAGCCGAAATGGCGTATTTTTCCCTACTTCCGCTCCATGTCACGTTTGAGACTAAGGACAGGCCCTTTTTTCATAAACGGAGACTTTACTACATCCACTAGTGTTGCATCATCGGCATACTGAAGTCTTGCTTTCCAAGCCAACAACCATATCACCTATACACTATACACAAAAATAGCAGTGGACCAAGAACACTACCCTGTGGAACTCCAGACAAAGTAGTGCATGTTTACTAAGCATTTTTTCCTGTTCCCCTGTAGAATGGTAGTCTCCTGGTTCTCAGCAAGTCTCTAAGGATGAGTTTGCTTTCCCCTTACCCTTTATCTTGGCTCGAGTTGATGCTGTAATAATACCCAGCTGGGGCGACTCTCCAGTTCAGCTATAAACGCATTATAACTCTCTCTCTCTCTCTCTCTCTCTCTCTATATATATATATATATATATATATATATATATATATATATATATATATATATATATCTCTCTCTCTCTCTCTCTATCTCTATATATATATATCTAAATTATAATAATATATATATATTATATATATATATATATATATATATATAGATATAATATCTACTATAATATATATATATATATATATATATATATATATATATATATATATATATATATATATATAAACAAGAAGGTCTCAAGAGAAGGACACCAGGCAAAAACTGAGAATAATTTGAGAGCATCGATTCACTAAAAGCGAATGCTTTAGTGGCGCCAATAAGTTTTTTTTTTTTTTTTTTTTTTTTTTTTTGTAGGAGCCTTTGTATCGTCCGGGTTTTTACTCCTCATGCGCCAGTTTCTGATGATATATTCGCATACTTCTTCCATTTATTGTTTTATCGTGCGGAAGGAAAAGACTTGAGTATTATTAAAGGATGAACCATTTTTCGGGCAAAAAGTTTACGGTACAACATGCTTACACAGAAGAAGCGTAGAATATGCAGAAGTGTAAAATGTAAGAGTTCAATAAATATTCGAATTGCAATAAAAGGTATATAAGATTTACATAAAGATTGTATGTATAATTCTTACAAATGATATATATTCGTGGTTGAAAACAACATACTAAACAACATCATGTATGAAAAGCATGCATTTATGAAGATATATGCAATATAGTAGATTCACATCAACCGTGCATCTGATGTCTGGGCCAGTCCCTTACGACGCTCCTGATTGGCTGTTGATAAGCCAATCACACGCCTGGAAACTCACAGTCTCTCTCGAGAGTACAAATAGGCAGGATGTATGTTCTACCTCTCCTAAGGGATACATCTTTCAAAAGTATCCCTCACGAGAGGTGGAAGATACATCCTGCCTATGTGAACTCTCTCTCGAGACTGAGAGTTTCCAGCCCTGTGATTGGCTTATCAACAGCCAATCAGGGGCGTCGTAAGGGACTGGCCTAGGCATCAGAGCCACGGTTAATGCGAATCTAATATAGTAATTGCGTGATTATTAAGCATCTATTGATGTACACATTTGCATATAAAATGATATAAAATAACATATATCACATGTGAAAGCGTACAGGTAGATGTAATTCAATTGCACTAGTTAGACGTGTTTAATTGACCGAAAAATCGGGAGGAGCCAGCAGACGTTATTGAAGGCTTCTAAACTGATAGATAATTGACAACGCGGTGCTTGGCGCTCGATCGGCGGATGAGCCGCAGAGCAAGAACACTCTCAGTGCCGAGGGGGGAAAAGCACCGTCCACATACCGGGAGTCTCTTCCTCGTCAGGAACCTTACCGTAAGACATTTTAAATGAGCAGAGCATCAACCCTTATTTTCGCATTCTATTCATTCCTTCGGTTTTCATATCTCATTATCTTTGCACATGCATCTACAAAGTGCTATACAAAGTAATGAATCCGTTATAGTCATGCTGATTTTTATTTAACATACTTTTTTTCAGAATATAATAGATACCCTTTTCGTTGAGTATGAAAGTAGGTAGGTATACAGATACGGTACAACGTTTGAGATGAAAATCTTTGCCAGTGTTTACAGAACAGAAATAAAGGGCCCTCGCAATTGGCAAATAAACTGAACTATCCTCCCTGGCTGTCCAAGTACTACCAGCTGACAAGGCCTTTTAAGACGTAGTAGTGCTTCCCTATAACTCAATTGCCACGAAGTCAGTCAGTACCTGTGCTTCTGTCTGCGGCTTTCAAGTGTCCCGAGTTTCGCATTTAGCAGTCTCAAACCAGGTAAGGTTCATCCAAAAAAAATTCCAGTCCTGTGTTGTGCTATGGCCGCTATGCAGTGGCCTTCTATTTTCCAGCATTAGTCGGGATGCAGGTCTTCCATGATGTTTCATGATTACAATTAGAAAACTGGAAGAATTAGTGACGAATTATAATTAAACAAATAGTTTTTAATTATAGCTTTTAGTTGCTAAAAATTTCCCATCTGAAGTATGACAATAGAGCCAAACCTCCAACCATTTTTAAGTCAGGGTCATGGAGGAGTTATAGAGTTTCATTTGACAACGTCTGTGTGTGTGTGTGTGTGTGAGAGAGAGGGGGGGTGTAATTGCTCTATGGATAGTTAACGACTGAATTGGCTGTTGGTGAGTTCTGGGATTTCTGCTGGTGCTGTTAGAGATCAAAGTTCTGTGTTTTGAGTGAGTTTTTGGTCTGCCTTTACTAAAGTCAGAAGCTGTGATAAACAGTAGTGTTGGCAGCGGTCTGTGGGAAGTGTCAAGGGCATTGAAGTTATTTAAGTAGCGTGTTATTGGTTTGTTGCTGATTGTTGTAGGTTAGGGTTTGATGTTGGTTGCTTAAGAGTTGTTGTGCTATGAGGTTTTTGTTGAGTTGTATGTGAGTTCCTGTTGGATTATATGCGAGTTGTTGTGGTCGAGGGTTGTTGTTGGTGTTGTTAGTGGGTGTGTGTGTGTTGCTTTTTTGTGTTGGTAATTGTTTGTGCAGTGGTCCTTGGGTGTTGTGTTGTTGAGTTGTGGTCGTTGGTTGTTGTTGTCGTGTTGTTGGGTTGTGGGTTGTGGTTCTAGGTTTTTGTCGTGTAGTTGGTGGTCTCTGTGACCTTGACCAGCGGACAGCACAGGATAGCCTGGGGTATCTGGAGTTGGGTAAGTTCATGTGTTTTGAGTTTTTTTTTTTTTTTTTTTTTTTTTTGTTATGTGTTGGTATAGGTCAATTGTCCTGCGTGAATTCTGTAGTGTAAAGAAGAAAGTGTGACTGAGGGTGGGTTTGGCAGCTGGAGTGAATAGGTTTATGTGGGGGGATTTGCCGCTTGCTTTTGTTATCCCGCCATAGGGTAACCGTTCACTTTCCAGAATTTTGGCATTTTTCACATTGTTCTGGTATTATGGTGATATCTAAGTTATTCTGGACATAATAAAATGCACTGTTTACTTAGCAGAATATTTATTTCTATCAGTATTTGATGTGTCACGCTGGCCTCCATACTAGGGGAACACTCTAATATTTCCAAGCAATATAAAGACTTTGTTTCTTAATATTCAAAGCAATTTTCATTTTCAGAAAGATGCCCCGTTCCTTCTTCGTGGTCTTGGAGGCCTTTGGATGGGTGCTGTTGCTGATGGGAACCTACTTTGCAACGGCGGAAGTGGCCTTTTCCTACTATACACCTAGTGGGGGGTCTTACTGCCACCGTCCATCTGTAATACAGGTTGTCCCAATCATAATTTCAAGAATTGTCTGCTCATCCGTGTGCTCACAGTACCAAGGCGAAGGGTTTATGTTTACAGGTCAGTTGGCTCTGTGCTTTTAGGCAGTTTTCAAGTAATTAATGACTGGCTTCTGCCCAGCGGTTTTTTGTGCTTAAATATGAGAGAGAGAGAGAGAGAGAGAGAGAGAGAGAGGAATTTTTTCCTTATCCTTCTCAAGAATACCTTTTTGTGCACAAGAACTATTACGTTGCTTGTCACGATTTAGGCAACCTGAGTTTTTTTTTTTTCTCGACACCTTAGGTTGATTTTACAGTATTACATCGCAAACAAATGATTACTATGGTGCCACTAATTTTTGTAAACTAAGGATTTGAAATAGATTTTTATTTGGGCTCTGCTTCAGTCTGCAAAGAATGTATTCAACATGCGCAATGTTTTAGCGATTTCAGAAACTGCAATGGAATACCTCGACAAGTATACTATCTTTCCGCCTGCACCACTTCCTGTGTACCATAGTAATTCATTGTTTTTCCTCGCATACCCAACCAACAACAATGTTATTTTAAAATCGTCCTCTTTGCCACAAAACAGTGACGTAAGCTAAGACTGAAGATCAATTTAATAGCTTGTTTATCTGCGGTGATTATATTGACGCTGACGCAGTTAACATCGTCATTCGCAGATGGTAAATGTGCCGTAGCCGGGGGACTGAAGGCGCCTTCGATTGGTGAGGTGTCGAAGACGTTTCGGCGAGTCTCGTACTCATGGAATTCGACCAATATCGCTCTGGGGAAACCAACTAAGAGTGTGGCCGTCTGGGTAAAGTAAGTTTATGAAGTAACTCCGGAGTGTTGATGACTTAACTCCTGATGCAACAAATTTTGGTATATTATTCATGGAAAGTTGCCCTCATGTAGAAAGTGTTAAGATAAATATAAATATATTATTTACTATGTGCGGCATGAACGACTCAAAACCAAACCACCTGAGGTGTTGGTAATCATCGCTTACGGCAAAGTAATGGCGATGTAAGCAAAAAGGCGCTGTTTTACAGATAACCTTACTCAAATAATATCAGAACAGAAAGGGTGATGCGCACCAGTAGACCAGAGGGTGACGCTGATTGACAAATTCAAGAACACAGCATCACTCATTGATGTCGCAATACCATGGGACACCAGAGTAGATGAGAAAGAAAGAGCAAAAACTGATAAGTATCAAGACCTGAAAATAGAAGTAAGAAGGATTTGGGAGATGCTGTTGGAAATTTTACCCATAATCACAGGGACAATAGGCACGATCCCAAGATCCTTGAAAAGGAACCTGGAAAAGCTAGATGCCGAAGTAGCTCCAGAACTCATGCAGAAGAGTGTGTTCCCAGAAACAGTGCACATGGCAAGAAAAGTGGGGGACTCCTAAGGAGGCAGGATGCAACCCGGATCCCCGCACTATAAATACCACCCAGTCGAATAGAACGACTGTGATAAAAATAATTGTTAATTTCAGTATACAACAGTCAGAAGGATATTTATAATTTTAAGACGTGGGAGTTCTGTTAAGTGTGTACTGTACACCATGTGGCGTAAGGCTGTTCCAAGACGTTAAAAACTTTAGCAGAATGAATGAAGGGATCTGTGCGTTCACACTAATTCATTTTCATTTGTTTTTAATTTTAGCTTTAAAAATTAACAAGTTCATGTTATTCCACACTTCTCTCGACCCTAACCAATTTGCCAATCCCTAGCCTAGAACATACCGTAAATATTTGTTAGTGAACGGCCCTCTCTCTTATTTTTATATATATATATATATATATATATATATATATATATATATATATATATCATACGTATATATTTCACCAGTGATCAGGAGCACAGAAGGAAGTGCTCGAAATATATGGCTGCAACGGTCAAATATATATATATATATATATATATATATATATATATATATATATATATATATATATATATATATACATATCAGAGCGTTCTAAGGTAGTCTCGGCAAGTTCAGAGAATGGAGGACGAAAAGTTGGTAAAGAGACTAATAGATAAAGAGGAAGGGCAGTCAGAATAAAACTGCCTTAATACTCATCACTGATTCAGAAATTAAAAAGTTATGCACGTGTGCACTCAATGAGGGATCAGAACTAATCTCCGTTTTCTGTTGTCTTCTGCCTTCTCTTTTAGTTTAACAACACCTATGGTTAGTGGCATGGCTGTCGATGGCATCGAAAGCAAAGTCAACTTTTTCCACTCTCACCCTACTATCGTCAAACCTTGGTGGTATGTGGATCTTGGAGGAAACAGAATAGTATCAGAGGTTCACGTTATGCCCCATGGAAACGATCACAGCCGATTCTTCACCACCGTTGAGGTATGTTCGTGAATGTTTGTTTGTTTGTATGGTGTTTGTACGTCCCGTGGAACCAGTGGTTATTCAGCAACGGGACCAACGGCTTTACGTGACTTCCGAACCACGTCGAGAGTGAACTTCCATCACCAGACATGCACATCTCTAATAACCCATCAGTGGAATGCTCGAAAATCGAACTCGCGGCCACCGAGGTGGCAGGCCAAGACATACCGATCACGCCATTGCGGCGCTACGTTCGCAAATTGGAAATGTATACACCCGGCTAATCCTAGGTACAATAGATCGTGAAGTGTTTAAGTCTTTAGTGACCTTTCTAAGAATGACTAGATCAGCTGGAGGTATTCGAAGTACAGAGGGGACAATTAAATTCATATGGCAAGACACGTTTTTACAAGAAAATTAGGATAGGGTAGGTCTTACTAACCTAGCGGAATTTGGTTTGGTATGAATTAGTATCTCGACTAATGTTTTGCACATTTCAGAAAGTTATGGAAAATATAAATATCTAAGTTCTCTATCACACATTTTTGAAATGGAAAGCAGATCATGACCTGAGTTTTGTAGTAAATCTTACTTTTTGTATTTTCTAGTGTGTGGTGGGTATTTTTTTACGCAGTTGCACGGGACCTTCAGTGCTGAGAGAAGACCTGAGGTAGATAGATGGCTGCTCCCTAAGTTAGGTTAGAATAAGCTGAGCTAATCTAGGCTATATTTAGGTAGTATTTCGTAGTAGTTTATATTTTAGTGATATGTCGGTGTTCTGAAAGTTCCTTCCTTACTAATATGGTAAAAAAAATCAAACTCTCCGATTTACTGAATAAAAGAACATTCTCATTTGGGGTCGATTAACCTGACTTGTTTTTGCTTGCTCTGGGAGTAAACCTACAAACTGCTTTGTTGTTGTTGGTGGTGGTGGGGAATAAGAAAGGTCTATGGAAGAGCCTAAAAAGGTCTGAAAAAGGTGTTTTGCGTTGAGTTAAAAATACAGTAATTTTAGGATATATTTACGATTTATTCATTAGCATGAAAATGTGAAAAATAAGGTGCTTGTTAAACGTCAAGAAAATATTTCTAGAAAAATATAGCGTATTTATTTTAATTTTCGTTGGTGAAACCAGGTTCTAGTTGACCGTAGATTTTAGCACGTTTGAATTTACGCTAAAAAATAGGAATATATTGTTTACAACTTATGTTTGAGGGGAAAATCTCGAAACAGCCCTTTTCTCCTCACAAGCAGATTCTGCAGATTAGTCAGAGAAGTTAGAATAAACTGCTGAAGCTCAGATTTTGTCAAGGTCGTAAAATATTGAACTGTAGACGCATCCCTCCTGTATGAAGACTCGCCAATCAACTACAGGTCCTGAGTTCGGTTAGCTAGGTAAATCCAAAGTTTTCTTATTTGTTTATAAATTCTTCACCGTATATAACATAGACGTCAGCATATACAGTGAAATTTCATTTGGTTCATTATTTGACATTAGGTTGCTAAGCATAGTAGTAGTAGTAGTAGTAGTAGTAGTAGATAATAATAATAATAATAATAATAATAATAATAATAATAATAATAATAATAATAATAATATCTACGAGACACATTTCCTGCTAAAGTGTCCGTCTGAATGCGTCTTTACTTAACGAAATGTCTTAAAAACGGTTGGGAAAAACCTTAATGGTCATTAAATATAATGACTTAGGTTTCCTTTCATGACTTACGTTATGAAACAGTTTTCTAGTGCAACAAAAGAACTTTTATCCTCTGAGAAACGTTCAAGTTGAGCTGATGTCAATTGCCATTGCCTTGTTTTCAATTCTAATACTGTGAATCATCTCACTTTTAGATTCACGTTGGCAAGGCACTTCCTGCAGTCAGTGGAGACTTTTCCAGCTGGGATTTATTATCCTACTTCCAAGGACCACCTCCTGACGTCATGGAATACCAGAAGTTCTCCACCAACAGCTCATATCCCTTGTGTGGACGTTACGTAAGCATCCAGAAATTGGGAACTGCACCCAATCCATTTTTTGTCTTCAACGAGGTCAAAGTTTTCGCCTTGGAAGAGCTTCTGGGCATCTAGGATACTTGGATAAAATATCCAAAACAAGAGCACATGAGTGGGATTATACCTTCATAAAGGCCACTCAAATGAGTGTGTGTCTGTGAGTGTTAGCAGCCAGGCATATCAAGAACTTGATGGTTGCTGGTACTTTAACAAATATGTTATGTGTAGAACTTGATAGTTGCTGGTACAGGGAACAAGTTGTCAAGAAAGCTGATGCTGGTATAAAGACGACGATAACAAATGAAAAACTTGATAGACGCTGCTACATAGACCAGAATGTTCAGTGCAGAATTTAAAAGTTGCTAAATGCTAATTGCCTCCCCTTAGTATTGCCAGGAATATTCGTTCTTTGCAGAACTCAAACACCATGGTTTATAATTGCCTACATGAGTCGCAAAGATTTCTACTTGTATGATTAAAAAGCAAGACTCACTGGATTTCCGGTGACGCTGCGACCATTACATTGACGGAGTCGATATTCATGGACGACCTCGCAAAGTTGATCATGTTTTTAAAACTCTGACACGACATGCCTACAGAGGTATAGTTCTCACACATGAATTTGAATGGCAGCTTGATTTTCATCGTTTTACTGGAAGGTTCAGTTCTCTAAATAACTGTCTGATTTCCTAATTAGCTGAGAGGACAAAAATTCACTGATGATATTTTGAATTTTAGACTAAAACGATATTGAAAAGAATTTGTTTTATTGATGTCATGTTTCGACAGGATAGATGTAATTACCAATTTCAATTCAATTCCATCAAGCAAAACTTACTCTCCCCCTGGAGACTGCAAGAAACTACCCAGCAATAGTGAGATAGCGTAAAACATTCAACCACATTAAGTAGAGAATAAAAAAGAAAATAGAAAAAGAAGACTGCAAGTCATTGAGGCGATGTTCTAACAAATGTGCTTAACTATCAAGCGCTTAATCCTGTTGTACTGTTCCAGGGATTGTTTTGTTAGGAGGCTTATTAACCCGGATCCCTGAGTCTTATTTCAGGCAATCCTGATGATAAATCAAAGGAATAATTTTTACCAAAGCATATAGAATAAGAGAGATTCCCCATTTCATATACTTTGATTTTGACTTTATGTAGGAAACAACTTAAGCGAGCGCGTTCTCTCTTTCTCGCTCGTCTTGCACAGTACTAATTCATGACTTCTTAATCACGCAAATCAATTATCTTAATAAGGTGCAAACGACAAATGCTTGGGTGCACGTACAGACAGCATCAAAGTTCATGGAGAATGGAAATGAAAATGTAGAATAAACTACGAAAGTACTTGTTTAAAGTCCTGGTTTTCACTCGCTTTCTTACTTAGATTTCGATTATATATCTATATATATATATATATATTATATAGATATATATATATATATATATATATATATATTATCTATATTCCACTGTATACTGATGCACATGTGACAACGCTTATCTAATTTCTCAGTCTTGTTTTGTCCTTAAAGCTAAAACTCTGAAGGAGATGAAAATGGTTGATGATTTTATTCTCTAATGTCAACAGCTGTTCTAGCCTTTGGGTCATGGATATCACCAAAGCTAAGAGGTCTAATATCAGAGACGTATCGAGATATTGATAATCAAAGTACGTATGTTTGTAAAGTTAGTTATAATAAAACTAAATTTTGTATAGAGATGATCAGCCATGAAAACGTTTCACTTCGCCAAGCCATGCTCAATGAATTTCACTAATGTTAAGGATCAAAATAAGTATTGGATGTTATTGGCACTACCTCTGAGCATTTTTAACACTAAAACTATATTCTTGAAAGTGTATGGAACGCTCTATTGTGTAATGTGCATTAATCTTCACTATAATTCTGGTACTGAGTAATAAATTGTTAAGTTAATATTGGAATTTCATTGTCCGCTCTGTAAAATGAGAGGCACATACTTTGCCAAACTGAAAACCGATCAAACAAAAATATAAAGATACTTATGTGAATAAAACCTATCACAATGTTTCAAATGGCATGTAAAATCTATGGACATTTTCTACATTATTTTCTGTTAGTATGTATTGTCATAATATTTATTGATAACTGAATCCTATTTACACATGCCGACTAACATGTAATTCTTACAATGAAGCAACAGTTATATTACTGTGCCAATATGTCCTAGATATAATGTTTGAAATTTGGAGTTACAGCTGTTAGATTTCTACTCTCAGGAGATGTAAGTAGCGTATGTGATCTAATAAGATTGATTTTAACTGTATTCATGAAAATGTTATCGGAAACACTCGTTTTATTTATTTGCTTATCATTAAGAGTAGGATTGATTTCGATGTGAATAAACGGAATGAAAGATGAACTAAGAAAAATTACACACACACCCATACATATATATGTGTATTTATTATATATATATATATATATATATATATATATATATATATATATATATATATGTATGTATATATTACCATATGCGTCATTTTTTTATCGCTTGCATTTTGTCTTAATATTTTATTCTTGATCAAAGTACAAGTAAAGTAGAAGAGAAACACGAGAAGGGTTGTTTATCAGTTCAAATTCAGGTAACTGGCCTAGGGCTACTGTCCATCTTTGGAGAAAGTAGCGGCATGGCAGTGTCAGGGGAAATTAGTTTGAATTCGTTTCGCTGACAAATAAATCAAAACACTCCCAGAATCTCTTTCCCCTAACACCGACAGCTTAGTGTCAAAATGAATCAGTAGAGATTCGTCCCGCTGCTGCACCCTTTCCATCGTTCAGAAACTTCTTCTCAAGTCAAAGTGAGTACAACAGACCACCATTAGGACACTCCTTGGAATCCCCTAAGATTCCCTTCCAAGCATTAAAGGCATCTTACGGTAACACCTGTGTCACCCCTTAATGACGTCCTTTAGATGAGATCAGGAAGCTGACTGTTCCTCAAGTCTATTGTACGAGTCCCTATCCAATTTGGCGTAATCACCTCAAATGTCGGCTAGCTGTCATTAATTAAGCGCCTCATGCTATACCCTTGTTATTGGCTTATAGTAGGCCAGCTGCATTTGGTCAAAATATGTGGAAGAGGAGACAAATTAAAAAATTCGCAAACCTTTCCATTTCCTATAGTATCGATTCTCATAGGGTGGTGGTACCCTCATTAACAACTACACTCACTCTAGCTCTAGCTCTAGCTCTAGCTCTAGCTCTATGTTGACCCACCTGCAAATCATTGAAGATCGGATCTGACCCTTGTCTTTTGCACCTAGTTACACTCCCCAGCCTAATATTTCTCTCCCTCTGCGACACCTCCTTTTATTATAGACATCTCAATCACCAGATAATGTCGAAATACTGTGTTCTTCCAGCGTTACCTGAGGTTTAAGAAGGTCTTTGTGGAAGATTTGAACAATACCAGCTGACCATCGAAAACATTCAAGGTGGTTACTGTACTGATGGGGATATACTATACCCTATCGGCTCCTACATGGCGATTTGGGTGTGGTTTCCGTTGCCGGCGCTGCCACATCAAATATTCCAACTCAACGTTTTATGGAATATGAAGGCAGCATAAGTTATACAAAACAAATATAATTGGTTGTTGATTAATTTTGGCAATTATTAAAAGCCCTCGTAATTTTCTAGCATTTTACAACAATAAAACAACAAGTTTATTCTTAAACGTGGCAAAAAAATTTTCCAGCGCTGCCAGTTCTTCTCTCAGGTGTTAAGCTGACCTCAGGGCATAAAGATGTCAAACAGCCCGCGACCTCACAAGAGAAGCTCGTCAAAACACTCTCTGTCACTGAATCATTAAGGAGTCGGTCGCCTTACAAACAACATGGAAGGAAGTCCTCGTTCTCGCATTAATCTTCATCCACAGGCTCGAGAAATCGTTCATAGGATCGTAAAGTACTTTACCAAAGAAAAGGCAAACCATGGACCCTTGGTGGATGTCAGAAAAACACTGCAACGCGCCTCAGAAGCAACAATGATTCCTGAGAGAACAATCAGCAGGATTTGCAAAGAAGGCAAAGATACGGAAGAGAGATGCGGCACAGCAGTTTTCCTGGAACGGGAGAAGCATCAACCGAGAACCGTGACAGATTTCGATGATTTTGACAAGAGCGTTTTGCGTAGAACTGTATTGGACTTTTATGTAAGGAAGGAAGTACCAACGCTTGATTTAATCAAAGAGGTGTTAAAAGAAAATATTGGTTTTAAAGGTTCCACGGACTCTGCACAAAGTTCTTCGTGAAATTGGTTTCCAATATAGTAATGTGAATGGGAGAAAATTTCTGCTTGAGAGAAATGATGTAGCATCGGCCAGAACTAAGTTTTTAAGAGAAATGAAGGCATTAAAGAGAAGTGGTTATGATTCCTTCGTATACCTGGATGAGACTTGGATCAACCAAAACCACACAGTAGGGAAATGTTGGATTGACACCAATTCGGAGAAAGCCACCGGGATTAAGCCCCCTACTGGGAAAGGTAGTCGATTAATCGTCCTTCATGCTGGAACCAAAAACGGGTTTGTTCCGAATTGCGAACTTGTTTTCCAAGCTAAAAACGATGGCGATTACCACAAACAAATGAATCATACAGTATTCAAGGATTGGTTCATTTCGCAGTTAATTCCAAATATACCGGCATCCTCGATCATAGTAATGAACAATACCTCCTATCACTCTTTTCAAATTGACAAGGCACCTACTGCATCCGATAGAAAGGTAGTTATCAAAGCCTGGCTTATCGTGAAAGGAGAAACCCCCGGAGACGATCTCTTGAAGAATGATCTGCTTGCAATGGTAAAGCAACATACATCAAGATGCCCACGCAAGTACGAAATTGACAATACTGCGAGTGAACAGGGTCACAAAGTGGTAAGACTTCCTCCATACCATTGTCAATATAACCCAATAGAATTAATATGGAGCCATGTCAAACAGTATGTCGCAAAGAAGAATAATTTTAAAATGTCTGACCTCAAACCACTTGTAAGTGAAGCGTTAAATCAAGTAACAGCAGAAAACTGGAAAAATGCAGTTAATCATGCAGAGACTTCAACAGGAAGATACTTCACGGGACTTAGCCATTGATAATTTTGTTGATTCCTTTATTATAAATCTAGAATCATCTGATGAAGAGGAATTAGGCTAAAATGCATGATATCTAATGTGTATTTCAATTAAATCATCAATTCTTTTCCTTCATTTCTAATGTAAATATTCATTAATTCTTTTCATTCATTCTAAATGTAAATGTTTATTCAGCTCCCAAAATTAATTTACTTATATAAATGAATTATGTTAAAGTTTTATATAAATAACATGAACAGTAATAAATCTATATATAGTCCTGGCATTCTTGTGTATTATTATAATAATACACAAGAATGCCAGGACTATATATAGATTTATTACTGTTCATGTTATTTATATAAAACTTTAATTTGTTGTCTGCGTTTTTTCAGCTGATTTAGGACGAATCCGATGCGCTGAATCCAAAACTCACATTGGTTTTGCTCAATCAGGTCAAGTTTTTGAGTTGTGGCCACATGTCGTATTTTTACGTTTTTGTTCACATGTACGCTTGTTTGGAGCATTTTAGAAGAAGTGGGGGTAAAATGCCATGTCGAATATTTTTTTTTATTGGAAATTATTATTTTAATGACAAGAAGTATTCAGGTCCGATAGTTCTGGGTGATTATGCAGTGGTTGTGTACAGTGGAAGTGGCAACTAAACGTGAAGCCGCTGGTTGTAATTTTGTGATAATGATACAAAAAAGTTGTATTTCTTGAAATAACGAACTCTGAAGAATGTACAAAACCTACATGAGCCAACTTATGACTAATTTGTACATATTTTTGTTTTGCAGGTGAATGAGATGGCTTCGGCCAGAAGATCGTGCAGAAATAAGGCCGATGTGTTCTGCTACATATGTGGAGAATACACCATTGCTCCTAATAGGAAGCCAGTCACAAGTTTCATAAGGCGTGCTTACCATGCTTATTTTGGTATTAAACTTGGTGACCAGGATAAAGCTTGGGCGCCACACATGGTGTGCAAGGCATGCACCGAGACTCTACGTGGGTGGACCAATGGCAAGAGGAGTCTGAACTTTGGAATTCCCAGGGTTTGGAGGGAGCCGACAAACCATGTCACTGACTGCTACTTCTGCGCTGTTGATGTGACTGGGATCAACAGAAAGAACCGGGGCAGCCTCAAGTATCCTGATCTTCAATCAGCACGTCGTCCTGTAGCTCATTGTGAAGAAATTCCAGTGCCTATCTTCGGAAAACTTCTTGACATTAGTGACGAAGATGCCTCCAGTATTGAAGGACATGAAGAAGAAGAAGAAGAAGAAGTGGTTCTTGAAGATGATGCTCCACATCCACTTTCCCAAAAGGAGTTGAATGATCTAGTTCGCGACCTCAGCTTGTCAAAGGGACTCTGCCGAACTTTTGGCATCCAGACTGAAGGAAAAAAAACTCCTCTCTGACAGTGCTCGCATCAGCTTCTTCCGCAACAGGCATCAAGAGTACCTCCGTTTTTTCTCTGAAGAGAAGGACTTGGTGTACTGTGCAGATATTGCGCAGCTTCTGCCTAAGCTTGGAGTGCCACAGTACGAACCCAAAGATTGGAGACTGTTCATTGACAGCAGCAAGCGATCACTGAAATGTGTTCTGCTACACAACGGCAACCAGTTTGCCTCTATACCCCTGGCTCACTCGACTACACTTAAGTAGCAGTATGAAGCGGTGAAGTATGTGCTGGAGAAAATTGGTTATGGTCAGCATAAGTGGTTTATTTGTTGTTTGACCTGAAGATGGTGACTTTTTGTTGTTGGGGACAACAGTCTGGCTTCACCAAGTACCCATGTTTTCTGTGCATGTGGGATAGTAGGGACCGTGCTCAGCATTACACGAAGAAGGACTGGCCTGTGCGGGAGGAATTGGTGCCTTGCAAAGAAAGGAACGTCATCAACGACCCTTTGGTGGACAGAGACAGAATACTCTTCCCACCGCTGCACATCAAGCTCACCTTAATCAAGCAGTTCACCAAGGCTCTGGACAAGGATGGTGACTGCTTCACTTACTTGTGCCAGGCTTTTCCAGGATTGACCATGGAGAAGTTGAAAGCTGCATCTTTGACGGTCCTCAGATCCGTCAGCTCATCAGAGATCCAGAGTTCGAAAACGTCAATGAACAAAGTGGAACTGGAAGCGTGGAAGGCATTTGTTTTGGTAGTGTGAAGAACTTTCTTGGCAACAATAAGGCCAGAAACTACGCAGAACTTGTCAACAACATGCTGACTGCTTTCGGAAACCTGGGCTGCAACATGAGCGTCAAGATGCACTACCTATTTTCACTATGGACCGGTTTTCCTGAGAAACCTGTGTTCAATGAGTGATGAGCAGGGGAGAGATTCCATCAAGACATGAAAGAGATGGAGACCAGGTATCAGGGTCGCTGGGACGCAGTCATGAGGGCTGACTACTGTTGGACTCTGAAGAGAGACCTTCCTGCCGCTGCAGCATTCCAGGAGTTCGAAGAAACGGAAGTTCAAGCCCTGAAGTTTTGAAAAATGGTGAAGCAACATGCAATTTACGTGTACTTACCTTTATCAATGCCCACCATTCAGTATCAGTATTCGATGTTTCTATCAGTAATCAATATATGTTGTTGGAAAAACATTTTTTTCTCTTAAAAACATATTTAGGATGATATGTGTTGACAAAAATCAGCTGATAATGCCAAAAATTGTAATCGATTTTGTCACAAGATCTGAGTTTTTTCAAATCAACTTAGCACAAAAACCTGACCTGATGGAGAGAAACGGATGCCATTTCCTGATTCAGCCGTGCAAAAATACCCTAAATCAGTTGTAGAAATCTAGACAACATTAAAAAAGTAAAAAATTGTTGCCCAGTGTATCAATATGACATGCATGACCCAAATAATCATATATTTGTTTTGATAAAAACCCGTTATGAAGGACTAATAAAAACATAAATAGATATTTTCCCATCGGGTATGGCATTCAAGCATAGGTATCTTGGTCATTAACGATAAAAACTGATACAAAAACAAAGAAAAAAACAATGAAAAATTCCGAGTAAATGGCATAGCTGGAACTAAGTCTGTGAAGAAAAGAAGATATAAGAATAGAAAAATGTTATGAATACTTACTGGAAAGAAACGGAGGACCATATTATGAATGAATAATAAATTAAACAGCTTCCGATAATCTTATTTGCGTAACCTATGTACATTTATGCTGCGTTCTCTTATCTGTCTACTCTACGTACACAATCCTTTTCAAATGTCAATAGCTCTCTCTCTCTCTCTCTCTCTCTCTCAGATATATATATATAGATATATATGATATAGATATATATATATATATATATATATATATATATATATATATTATATATATATATATTTATATATATATATATATATATATATATATGTATATATATGCAGTAAATTGACACAAAAACTAGTAAATTAAAAGTGCGGAACTCCAGTAGCTTGTGATAATCACAAGAAAGGTCCAAAAAGAGATTTAATTAGGCCTATATGAAAAAGGGAGACCTGGAAGAATGGAAATATTTTCGAAGGAGGGTCGAGGCAATAGGGCACACCCAGAAGTATACTGCTCCCAGGAGACATTAACAAACGCCAAGGAGGTTAACCACTCCTTGACGGACGCACGGATTAAAAGGGGTAAATGGGAAGGGTAGGCCTTTAAAAACTCGAAAGAAGCCCCAAATCGCCTAGAAGGAGCCGATAGGGTATAGGTGCCCCTGGTTGCCCTGTAGCGTCAGTTAGGTAGGAAGCCCCGTCACGATACTCTACGTCTATAGATATCTCTGGGCCTAGTTGTCCATAACAAGTTGAGAGACTCGAACAGCTCAGCACCGCACTCATCTGGTTTGATGTCTTACAAGGGACTTTAGCAAGAAGTCGACTTATACTAGACGAGCATTCCACAAATACCGTACAACCCATGTCAGACTACTCTGATCGCGACTATCTACTCCATTCATTTGTAGCTTGAAGATATACACTTTCTCAACAACGAATTCTACTGGATCACCCTTCGAGTTCAATTCCACTGACTCATCAGGTAAAGTGCCGAGAACTGTATTTTCGATTTGGTATCAGTGTTTGTCAATCAATCCCTATTCCTAATCCTCCATCTATTAATAGATCTTCAATCAATCTCGAAATTTGTCTCCCTATTATATTCCAGCGAACAGTGACCTTTTAATTTGTGACATATATATCTGTGTAATACATTTTACTTATATCACAAGTGAAGTGATCTATTCTCATCTTTTACCAGTGATTTGTTCTTTTCTGTGGCAAGCATATTTGAGTAAGCTCTGCTTGAAATCTATGAATTACGTAATGTGCTTTTGCACTTTAACCACTGGTAGAGTAAATTCTTGGAAACTCTTAGCTTCAGTCATTACAATTTTGACTCTTGGAGATTTACCGGCAATCCTGTTGTGTCCATGTGTGTCAATGAACGGTGTTTTGAACCATATGCCAAGTGTAGCCTTATTTCACAGATCTTGGAAGCACTTGTCACTAAAGACTGGGATCCAATTGCGAGGACATGAAGAAATTCTGATATCAGTAGCAGAATTCAACATCACATTCGCATTATCCAAACGCATTCATGTTACCAAACTGACCACATGGCAGGTCGGTAACGTGACCTCCTTTTGACACTCGATGCGGGTCCGACTACTGTAAAAGCCACCAGAATCACTTAGTATTTCTGCATTTGGAGCCAATACTTCGTAACGGGAAACTCATCCAATAAATGTAGAGAATTCGAGACATTCAAAGAGTACGTGGTTATTACTATTACAGGATTATTAATATATATATATATATATATATATCTATATATATATATATATATATATAATATATATATATATATATATGTATATATAAATCGATAGATAGATATATATCTATATCTATATATATATATAGATATCTATATCTATATATATATATACACTTATATATCTATCACATGTACACATATATGCACTTTATTTCTGCATCATGTGTAAATATGAACTGCTACTTCGTTGGCTTTTATTCATAATTGTTATCATGAAATGTTTTAACTGGGCATATATAAAATCACATGTAAAGGCATACATGCAGTAGATGTAATGCAGTGCCATTAAGGAGTGTTCAATTAACTGCTAACGTAGAAGCGAGCATAAGTTATTGACTGATTTTGAACTGAGTATATCAGTAACCACAATCCTAAGCGCGTTGCACTCGAGCGTCGCAGGGCAAACACTCTCAGTCCCGACGGGGAAGAAACAGCAAGCAAATATCTGGAGGCTTTCTTCGTCAGGAATCTTTGCGTAAGACATTTTGAATGAGCAGAGCACCAGTCCTTATTTTCACATTCTACCAATTCCTTTTGTTTTCATGTCTCATCATTTTTGCACATGCATTTGCAGGGTGGTGTGGAAAGATGGAATCAGTCCCACATTTCAGATTCCGTAGAATCTCAAGTTATGAATCCATTGTAGTTAAGCCAAGTTGTACTCAAGATGCATTGGTCCGTTATTATGCGAGTACTTAGGTGTACAGATACGGGACAGCGTTTGTGTTGGAAATCTTTGCTAACATTTGCTAAGTAGAAATAAGCGGCATCCATCATTGACAAATAAACTGAACCATCTTCCCTGATTGTCCAACAGCCCCCATCTTTAAAGGCCTTTAAAGACGAAGTAGTGTTTCTAGAAATAATTTGTTTACCTTCGAACGCCGTTTCGTTTCTATAGCTCTCTGCCATGAAGTCAGTCAGTATAATTTTTCAATTGGCAGGTGGACAGGGCAAACATTCATTCCATCCTTGCCATAGCTGCTGTGTAGTAGTGGGCTTCTATTTTCGGACATAATTCGGGGTGCATTTCTTCGGAGGTATTTCGTAATTATAAATTGCAAATGAAAAGAATTAATAATGAATTCTAAATAATCATATAATTGCCTTCAAGGTTTCGTAATGCTTCAGTATGTGAAACAGGTCCAACTTCCAACCTTTTTTCAAGTCAATGGCAACGTTCCTTTTCCAGAAATAGGGCCTGTTCCACACCCTTCTGGTATTATGGTGATATTTGTGTAATTATCAACATAATGAAAAACAGAGCTGATTTAGCACCTTTCACGCTGGTTTCCTTACTAAGGTGATAGTGCAATATTTATGAGCAACATAAAAACCTTGTTTCATATTCTACGGAATTTTCATTTCCAGAAATATGCCCCGTTCCTCTGTGGTCATGGAGGTCTTTGGATGGATACTGATGCTCGGCAAAGGAAGTGACTTTGCAACTGCGGAAGTAGTCTTTTCCTACTATTCACCAAACGGGGAGTCTTACTGCCCGTCTGCAATGCAGGACGTCCCAAACAGTACTTCGAGAATTGGCTGTGCCTCCTTGTGCTTACAGTACCAAGGCGAAGGGTATTTATTTAATGGTCAGTTGCCTTTGCTCTTAGTTAATTTTCCTCAAATACATATTGCCCTCTGTCAAATGAGAGAGAGAGAGAGAGAGAGAGAGAGAGAGAGAGAGAGAGAGAGAGCTTCTCCACTTCCTGCTCAACCTTTCTATGTACAAGAACCATTACGCTGCATGTTATGTGTAAGGCGATCTGCCATTTTTTCGTTGATGCATCTAGTTATTTATTAGTATTCAATTATAAAATATGGTGCCGCTAGTTTTCAATTGTATTTTTGCAATGTTCAGAATTATTGATTCAATCATCTGTTCTCATTGGAAGGAGTTGGGGTTTGAAGTATATCTTTAATTTGTGTATCCTTGGACAATGCATTAGCGATTCAAGAAATTTAGCGGAATACCTTCAAAAGTAAAGTCGATTTGCAATGTTCTTATTGATGTTACCACGGCTAATATCATGATTTTTCAGGCGGTAAATGTACCATAAGCGGGGAACTGAAGGAGCCTTTGACTGGGGTGACATTGGAGACTTTTCGGCGAGTCTCCTACTTATCGAATCAGGTCAATATCGCTCAGGGAAAGGCAACTGGGAGTGTGGCTTTCTGGACTGAGTAAGTTTTGAAACAATGCAGGAGTGCAGATGAATTTCCTCCGAGTATAATATATTACTCATTGGAAGTAAATCCCAAGAATGTTATGGTAGAAATAAATATACTATTACTTATTATGTACTGCGTAAATTACTCATGAACAAACAATTTGAAAATAGGTGAATTTGGTATATAAAAGAAGATTAAATATCTTATAGGATGAAGGTTAAAGTTACCATATTGAATGAGTTGCTGTTGGGTGAGAAAACTCCAGTACAACTAAAAGACTTGGCCTTCTGTGATAAGAGTGACCTGTTTTAGTTTTCTAAAAAGAAAGCTATTTGACGGCTTTGTCTGTCTGTCCACACTTTTTCTGTTCGCCCCGAGATCTTAAAACCTACCGAGGCTAGATGGCTGCAAATAGGTATGTTGATCATCCACCTTCCAATCATCAAATACTAAAAACCCTCTAGCCTCAGTAGTTTTTAAAATTTTATTTAAGATTAAAGTTAGTCATAAGCGGCCACACACGCTCAAATTTTTGGTCAAATTTTTTTATGTCAAATTATTTGACGGTTTTGACGTTCGCCCTACACGCTCAAACTTCTCATCAAATTTTCATTTTGCTCCCGAGTGTCATCATGGATGCATATACAGCGTTGGCTCTTGCTTAGCATTGAAGAGCACACAGAAATGAAAGAGACGAAAGTGGGCCCAGTAATGGTATTTGTGTCGTGAACGATTTGGTCATGCTCCTTTTTTAAATGAACTGAGAATTATTTCTGTCACTATAACAGTCACTTTTGATGTTCCAAAGTTGTGGTAAACTTCTATAAACATCAATAAGCTCAAGAAGAAAATTTCTTTTCAAAAAAATGTTTTGTTGGAGCCATGATGACGATTTACGCGCACGTCCTCCTCAGATTCTGTCTAATCACTAAACTAATTTGCGCAAATTATTGCTAGGTACCACACACGCACAAATTATTTGACGTTGGCTCAAAAATATCTACTGATCAGATCAGTAAAAAATTTGACATCAAACCTTTTAGGCCATCAAATTACGCCACACACGATCAAATTCATGTCAAATAATTTGACATAAAAAAATTGGACCAAAAATTTGAGCGTGTGTGGGCCGCTATAATCGCAGCTCGTACAGCATTCTACCTAGATCACAGAAAGCGAGATCTATTTTCGGTGGCCGTGAGTATACGCTGTGCAGAAAACTCATTTTAACTTGCTTCTTAATGAAGTTGGTTGCGAGTCAATCAAGGAGGGTGATAAGTCAGGACAGAAAAGCCTCAATTTCCAGCCTCGATCCAACCATTAAGAATGACTGAGTCAGTGACTAGTTTCCCCCTTCGGTTTCTAACCACCATCAGTTAGGGAAGAGGTTTAACAACACAGACAAAATACATATGTGCACCAATCACTAATTTGTGTTTTCTTTTGCCCTCTCCCTCTCACAGACCATCAGATATGGTCAGTAGCATGGCTGTCGATGGCATCGACAGCAGCACAACCAACTATTTCCACTCTGAACCTCATAAAACCCAAAACCTTGGAAAACCTTGGTGGTACGTGGATCTAGGAGGAAAAAACCGAGTGGTTGAGGAGTTTTACGTGACGACCTTAGGAGCTGGCCAAGCCACAACTTACAATTCATTACCGTTGAGGTAAGTAAAAAAAAGAAAAAGAAAAATTAAAAAAAACTTAAAATGGCAAATTTTCTATTAAATATCTCACTGTGCGCTGAGGCCTTCCATCGTTAATTTAGAAATGATAATCTCAGCTGGAGGTATTTGAAGTGCAGAGGGTAACAATTAAATACGAATAGGACGACGCATTTTGAAAAAAGAGTAAAGGACGGTGCAAGTCTTACTAAACTGGTGTTCCGTTTGGTGTGAAATTTTACTTAATCTTTTAAACATTTCATAACGTTATGGAAGATATCAAAATCTTCCCACTGCGCTACATGTTTTGGAAATGGAAAGCAGAGTATGACATAACATTACAGTACGTCTTACTATTTCTTTTTTAATGTGCGGTGGCTATTTTTACGCAGCTACACGGCATCAGAGCGCGAAGAGAAGACCTTAGGAAGAATGCTGCTCCCTAGGTTAAGTTAAGTTTATCTTTTTAATAGTGTTTTAGTGGTATATCGGTATTTTGGTAATCGCTCAAGTCTCCTATGTTGTAGAGAGCTCCCACTTTCCGTCTAGTTATATAAAAAGACATAGTCTTTTATCGTTAGATCCTCACAGCCTCCATTTCCCTGGAAGAACCTGAGCCAAGGGAATCACAAAACCTGGTGTCATCACTAATGTAGAAATCTATTGTTAAATATGTCTTTTTCTCCACTACTGTAGCTGTAGAATGTTTTTGGCAGTATTTTAGAAACGATAACAATGATATGTCCCAGAATTTCAAACTTGCACATTCCTTGTACTGTAGAATTATGAGTCAGAATAGCTTCAGATTTATGATAATGTCTCCGTTGCGATGGAAATTGATAAAGTTGCTCATGCATTTTGCTGCTGAAGAAATTCTAGTCGAAAGAGGTGTAAGACAAATGTGTTAAGACTCCCTTGATATGGCCATTTAGGACTTCTTCTTCTTCCATTTATCTGAGCTACGGTCTTTCATTCAGTTTTCCTGGACTTGAACTTCTTCATCCACTTTTCCAGCCCTAGGCCTCATTATTCCGTTGTCATGAGAATAAGTTTTTTTATTCCGTTTCCTGAACTTTAAGCTTATTCCATTACTGGCCTATGAAGTTCTTTGTCAATTTTCTGAACTTAAAGTTCTAGTGTTATATTTATCTGTTTTTGAAACTGGGGCTTCTTATTCAATTGTCGTGCACTTGGAACTTCTTCTATTTTTCTGGGCTTGAGACTTCACATTACATTGTATTTGTTTTAGCCTTGGGACTTATTCAATTTTCCTAAACTTCAAACTTCTTATTCTATTTTTCTAGACTTGGGACTTATCCTGTTTACTAAATATGGAATTCTTATTCCAGATTTAAAGAGCTTGAGGCCTCTTATTCCCCTGTCCTGTACTTGGAACTTCTTACTCTGTTTTCATTTCTGGCATTTAAAACTCAAAAATATGTCAGATTAGTCTGTACCATTTTAGATTTACTCAAAGCCAAAAGCCACTATAAGGTAGGAAATTAATCAACGGTGGCGGCTTCTCCTTCTGCAATCATTCAAGAGAGTCCCAGGGTCGGGTTTGCTTAGAAAAAGCCAATATTTCACCCTATACAATATAGTCGTCCTTTCAGCATAATAATTATCAAGTGAAATTTCATTTGGTTCAAGGTTTGACATTATGTTATTATATATGCGGGGCGGGATATCCATAATAACATAATATTTACATTTAACATAATGTCTCAGGAATGGTTGGGTGGATTTTGATGGGTTGTTTATGTGAATTAATATGAAATTCATGTTTCCCTCCACATTACCTCTGAACATCATGGAGTTTTCAACATTTTCACTAAACTTTAATGAATCACCCGAGAGTGACTGACAAGGGAGCAATGAACCATGGAATAATTTTACCATTTGGAAGGATAACTCATGATGCAGGTTATGAAATAATTTTTCAGTGCTGCACCAAAAATCTTATTTTCCTGAGAAACTACGTAAATGTGCTTATGTCAATTGGCATTGGCTTCAGAATTCAATTCTAATATTATAAATCCTCTCATTTCTAGATTAGAGTTGGTAAGGTACTTCCCGCAGTCAGTGGGGACTTTTCGAGCTGGGATTTATTCTACTATTACCCAGGACCACCCCCTAACGTCATGGAATACCTGAAGTTCTCCACCAACAGCTCATATCCCTTGTGTGGACGCTACGTAAGCATCCAGAAAATGGGAACTAGCCCCCGTATGTTTTTTGCCTTCAACGAAGTTAAGGTTTTCGCCATGGAAAAGTCTCTAGACATCTAGGATACTTGGATAAAATATGTGAAACAAACAAGCGGGTAGAAACGTAACTAAGGCCACTCAAATATGGGTATGTTTGTGGGTGTTAGCTGAACATCTCAAGAACTTCAGGGTTACTGGCATTTTGACGGAGATGTTAAATGTAGAACTTGACAGTTGCTGGAACACCAAACACGTTGTCAAGAAAGCTGCTGGTATAAATACCGTGATATCAAACGCAGAACTTGAGAACTGCTTATACCTAGACCAGAATGTCCAATACAGAACTTGAAAAGTTGATAAGTGTTAAGTGCCTCCTGTAAATACAACAAAGATATTTATTCTTTGTAGAACCCAAAGATCCTGGTGTATAGCTGCTTTAATGAGCTGCAATCATTTCTACTTGTATGATTGCAGACCAAACCTCAACTGGATTTCCGATGACGCTGTGGCCATTACATTATAGAAATCGGTTTTCATGGATGAATGCGTAAAGTTAATCATGTTAAAACTGAGCCATTATACACGCGCAGGTACAGTTCTCAGGCACTGAATTGAATAATAGCTTAGGTTTTAATTTTTTTTTGACAAATCCCTCAGTTGTCTATATAACTGTCTTAATTATTTTCTAATTTGCTAAGTGGACAAAGATTCACCGTAGATATTTCGTATCTGAGATTAAAGGGTTCCTGAAAATAATTTGTTTTCTGGATAAAACGTTTCGACAGCACCGATGCAATTGTCACTCTTTGAATGCAATTCTATGATCTATCAGAATCTATCCAGTAAAATAAGAGGAGAAGAAGTACAGCGTCAACTTCCAAGTTAAATGTATATGATCTAAATGATTTTCCGGATTTAAGCAGTGGAAAGGTATTTGGTAAAAGGAAGAGAGATGGTTTGGATATGATCATGACAGACACGAATAAGCAAGTCGGAGAAGTACAAAACCCAGTTGAAAAGGATCCACTAGACGAGACGGATGACCTGCTTCTGGCCACTGAGATGAAGAGGGAACGAACAGTCAAAATCTAGAGTGCCCAGTAACTGAGAAAAGAGGTGTAAAAGAAGATGAAAGAGTTTTAGTCAAACAAGGCGAAAAGGAAGTTATGGAGAGTGACAGCGTGCTGACTTCCACGGTAGTGGCAGATATACGACCGATGACTGATTTAATAAATCCGGTGACTGACGAATTAGTAAAAGAATGCTAGCAGGGACCCAAAAAAACGAAAGAAAAAAAACAGGTTCGTTTAGAGGGATCGGAGGAAAGAAATAGTAACTATAATTTCGGTGTACAGAGAGAATGGGGAGGATGATTTAGATATGGAATGGACACTGGAATGGGAACTAGTGAAGCAATTACTGTGAATGATACGTTAAACTGACTAGACAATATGTAAAAATTGAAGATTCGATCAACTGGAAGTGTGAATATGGGAGAGTGTAGATAAAATTAAACTAACACGAGACAACTATTCACAGGAAAAGCGTAAAGGTAATCAAGTGAATATGACCAGTCATACGCAAAAGGAAAAGATATCGAAATCGTAGACTTACAATGGCGTTAACAGTGGCAACTCTAATATATAAATGAAATAAAGGAACTCTGGAAGTAAATGAAATTGGTGTCATTAATGAAAAAAATTAAAATGGACATAATGACAGTCCATACGCAAAAAAGGAAACAGACTATCGAAATCGTAAGACTTACAATGGCGTTAACAGGCAACTCTAATATATACAATGGGGAAATAAAGAACTCTGGAAGCCTAAATGGCAATTGGTGTCATTAATGAAAAAAATTAAAATGGACATAATGATGATACAAGAACTCGATGGGGAGAAGATAAGGATCTTAAGATTATTTATGTGAATTTTAATATTTGATACAACTCGTCATTAAAAGGAGGAACGATGTTTTAAGCAATATTTATCAGCCCAGTGTATTGTGTCCTCCAGTTCTGAGGAAATAAATGTATTTTTCATTGCCATATGTAAAAAATGCAGCCTTTAGACGTGAACTGACAACAGCGCTAATCACTTTTACTCCTATGTTAATTTTAAATTTGCATTCAATAACCCATTAACAATACGCAGACTTTTCAAATTCAAAGACACCCTTTCGGAGTTGATGCGTATCTACGAGTATACTTGTCCAAAATGTAATATTGGAAATCACGTCGGATCTACCCGACGCTTACTGAAAGTCCGCATCGATTCCCATAGAGGTGTCAGTTATCGCACTGGCTGCATTTTAAAACCAAAAGAATTTTCGGCCATAAGGAACTTTCAAGTTCATGTAAAACTGACACATGTATAATCATTTCAAAATACTCTGTCAAACTACTGATTGTCTTTGTCTCCTTCCTTAAACTACCAAATTACCTCCACACCATTACATATTGCCTAACTGCCTATTACTCGCATTCTCTCTCTCTTTTTTTTATTCCTGTAACATCGCCTTTTGACTATGATGTTCTCCATCAGTTAACAACCAAACCTCTTAACATTAAGACCGCTAAAACGCTTTCCTTGTTTATTTTTTCAATATTTATTTTTTGTTTTGCTTTTTGATCTGCTATTTCACTGAGTTATGTGTTTTAATTTACTTTTAGCTTAAAGTCGCTTTGTAATCTTGATTTTTCTTTCAGCCTAATGACTGTTATATTATAAAAATAGATTTCTTATTTTTATTAGCTTATTTTAGCATACTCTTTAATATTGAAGGGAAAGGATTCCGGAACGTTAGTGTAAATAAAAAGAAGAAATGAATGGTAGTCTTCTCGCTGTCCTGTTCATTATTTAAAAGAAAGACATAAGAATGATAACAACGGAAAAGGATTGTGTGGGAAGAATTCTTGGTATAAATGTGGTACATAAGGATGGAAAGCTGCTGGTGGTAAATGTCTATGGCCCAGCTAGTAAAAATAACTTAGGAGAAAGGGACAGTTTTTACAGGACTAGTCTATTATACTTTTTAATTAAGACTATTGATGGGTTAATACTGGGTGGTGGCTTCAATATTGTATAGCTATCGGGAAAGATTGTAGTAATAGTGAATCCTCTCTAGTATCAAAGGCAACGTAAAATTCCATAAACTCATTAGGACTAAAAGGTAACTATTCAGTATATAAAGGTATACCGAAATTTACGTTAGTTCAAGAGAAACATGGATCCTGAATCGATCGTATAATACAAGGGATTTATTTGAACATATTCATAATATAGATGCAATCCCTATAAGCTTTTCTGATTATTCTATGGTGCTAATAACGGCAAGAGTTGGTGCTGGTGTGATCAAACAGGAATTTTGGAAAGTCGATAACAGTATATTGGAGGAGGGGGGGAGGGGGGACGGAGGAAGCCTTTATATCATTTTGGAACGGGGTAAAGGCAAAACAAGGCGTATGTATAGATATTTTGGAAAGGTGGGACTGGGCAAAAGTACAAGTAAAGGAATTCTTGATGAAGTTGGCAAAAAGAGTGTCCAAAGATAAGTACGGTTTAGTAAATTTGTTGCACGCAAGATGGGGGCAACTGCACGAGACATTCCTGTTATGGAAATAAATATAAAGAGATTCAGTTGTTGAAAGAAAGGATAGATGACATACAAAATGAAATGCTAGAAGGTATAAAAGTGAGGTTAAAAGTAGAGGAGATGGCCGAAGGAGAAAAAGTCTCGATGTTTTTGTTGGGAAGAGAGAAACTGAGGACGAACAGGTTATGTATTACAAAGCTTCAAATCCGGGAAAATGTAATGACCACGGACAGGAATCTGATTTTATCACATTCGAAGAGTTTTTACAAGAATTTGTCTGATTAAGTGAAAGGTGACCAGGAGAAAATGAATGATTTTCTAAGGAGGAAGACGAGAAAAAACTAAAGGATGAGTTTAATATAGACGAGATTTGTTGGGCTTTAATTAAGATCAATGAAACCAAAGAAATCTCCTGGAAGTGATTGATGGCTTACCTATAGAACTTCATAAAAAATTATGGCCTGTGATAAAGGAAGACAGGTTGAAGGTAATTAGAAGCATTTGTGATATTAATTGTATGACTGATTCACAGAATTTTAAGAGTTAGTTGGGGAAAAAAGTTGATCTATTGCTAATAGAAAATTGAAGGACGATAACTCACGAATGTAATTTATAAAATCTTTGCTAGAATTTCATAAAGTATGTTGCAAAGGGTTACAGGCTCCTTTATATCAAAAAGCAATTTTGTAAGGTAGCTGATAGATCAGTGATTTTGCCAGAGATATTTTCTGTTATGTAAATGATATCGATATGAATTTGGCAGTGATAAATCTGGACTGGTCTATAAAGATTTTGGCCGTGTACGCATCAGTTTTGCGTTTCAGGTTTGAGAAAAATTCGATTGGATGAGGGTTCTGTATAAGAAAAGTGTAAGCAGAATAAGTGTCAACGGGTTTCTAAGCAAGAAGTTCACTTAAAAAGATCATGAGGCGAGGTTGCCCGTTGTCTAACTTACTATTGTGTGTGTTCCAAGAGCCTCTATACAGTGATAAAAGAAGGTAAGAGTTTTGTTGAAGCAAATTTACCAAATGATGTAAAATAGAGCTGTTTGTATATTTTGTTTCCACAGGGGACTCCATTTTGTAATGTTTGAAAGAAATCAACCTGCTTCAGAAAGCTACTGCAGCGAAGTTATATAAAGATCAAACTTTTCATCAAGGGTCGAGGGAAATGGAAAAACTAGACTGGCCAATTCAGTGGTTACCGGTAGCTGACACACTGAAAATACTGGGGATTTATTATGAGCTGAGTTGAATACAGAATTTAGGCCAAAGGCCAAGCACTGGGACCTGTGAGGTCATTCAGCGCTGAAATGGAGATTGACAGTAAAAGGTTTGAAAGGTGTTAAAGGAGGAAAACCTCGCACTTGCACTATGAATCAAGTGTTAGGAGAGGGTGGAAAGTAAGATGAAGAAAGAGGATATGAAAGGAGGTACAGTAAGAGGAACGAAAGTGGTTGCAGTTAGGGTCCGAAGACACGCTGCAAAGAACCTTAAGTAATGCCTACAGTGCACCGCATGAGGTCCACTGACGGCACTACCCTCCTCATGGGGTAGGGATTTAATATGGAAGTGGTTACTTGGTAACGGTGGAAATGAATTGGAACGAAGCGAGAAAAAAAGGCAGGCGGTGCCATAAACATGCTGAATGCTAAGAAACTATCACTGTTTGAAAAAGGGATTTTAGTGAGTACATTATCGTTGTTAAAAGTATGGTGTTTAGTACACACTTCTCAGCCTCATCAGGAAAAATGTAAAGGGGTTAATTGCTCGTGTTTTTAAGTATATTTGGAGTTAATAAAAGAACTTTGTGTTTAAATACAGAAAAAGGGTGGATTGGGTATAATTGATGTACAAACAAAAATGACATCAATATTGCCTACAAGTGCCCAAAGAGATATTAATAGAAATGTTGTGCTAAGCAGGCACCATTGTAATACGTGGTTGAGTTATTTATTGGAACTGAAGCCTATAAAGGAGATGTCTTATACTTCAAATGTTTATGATTAAGTCGCAACAGAGGGCGTTACAAAGTCATGTCAACACAAAAATTCCCAATCATTAGCAGCAAAGAGATGTATACTGCACTTGGACCATTGGCGAAACCACAGGTGGAAGACTTGTACCCGTTATTCAGTTGGAAAGAGGAAATATGGAAGACTACACAAACCTTTGTTCTGTCCGTTAGGAAGAATTTTTTTATTTTTAAACTATTTAGGGAACATGGAGTTCTGGCGACTAATCATAGATTACATATTTTGAAGATAAATGATAACAATTTATGTGGAATGTGTAGGGAAGTTGAGTATCTTTGACATTTTTTACTTCTGTAAAGAAATTAAACCAATACGTATGTATCTTCAAAAGGTTTTCTTGGATATATGTGGATAAAACACACAAAGTTTTATAAAGTATATGTACTTAGATACTTAGACTTCAAATGTGATGCAAAGAAAAAGGAAAATAGTATACTGATATTAGTGGCGGGATTTCTGTATGTAGTTTGGGTGAGAAAAATGAAGAAAACATCTAGGTCAGAGCTATTTCAATGCTTAAATTGTAAATGTACATACGATAGGCTGCGGATAATAAAGAATGTTTATATGTAAGGATACGATACTGGATGTTTTCGTGAAGGAATAGTTACATTATAATTTGTAATGAAATAAGGTAGCCAACTCACATAATACCAGTGAGGTTTGTTAAAATTGTGAAAAAAAGGATTAAAAAAAAATTCATGTTTCTTGTACATTTTATGTAGCAGGTATTAATCTATGATTATTTGTTTTGCACTAGATTTGAGTATCAGTAAAAGTACTTCATTTACGTATGGTTACGCGTGTGACTTGTATAGCCTATTAGGGGATGTAAGACTGTTGATGTCTAAATGTAATTGTATACATTTAATCTATGTATAACATCTGACTATAAGGTAGTATATTTATAATAAAAAAAAAAAAAACTCTCGTTTTGCCCGGTTCTAGTTCATGACTTCTACTTCTAAAAAAAAAACAACACTCTTAAAACTAATCAATCATAGACGCCTGGACGATCCGAAAGGTGCAAACGGCAATTGCATGGGTGCTCGGAGAGAATACATACACAGAGAGAGTTTATCTGCATATCTATTTGTTCCTGAATTCTTCAAGTTAAAATAAGTTCACAGCATCAAAGTTGACAGAGCATGATTCTGAAAACACTATAA